>NC_047119.1:44318814-44618814 GCF_902500255.1 Thalassophryne amazonica
CTGTGGTGCAACCGCATTGTGCTATTTTTTGACAATAAAGCTGCAATGCTCCACACCAAACCACATTTTAAGACCAACACGCCCATGGGCACAGATGAGTACAAGTGCATTTGCTAGTGAGACAACATCGGTGCTGGAAAACAACGGATGTATTGGTTATAAGCCATCATGAATGAATGAAGTGTCTGTTGCATGGCTCTACTTTAGGATTTTTGCATGTTATATGAATTTTTTTTTTAAATCAAATCAATTTCATTTATATAGCGGCAAATCACAACAAACAGTTGCCCCAAGGCGCTTCATATTGCAAGGCAAAGCCATACAATAATTACAGAAAAACCCCAACTGTCAAAACGACCCCCTGTGAGCAAGCACTTGGCGACAGTGGGAAGGAAAAACTCCCTTTTAACAGGAAGAAACCTCCAGCAGAACCAGGCTCAGGGAGGGGCAGTCTTCTGCTGGGACTGGTTGGGGCTGAGGGAGAGGAAAAAGACATGCTGTGGAGGAGAGCAGAGATCAATCACTAATGATTAAATGCAGAGTGGTGCATACAGAGCAAAAAGAGAAAGAAAAAGTGCATCATGGGAACCCCCCCAGCAGTCTAAGTCTATAGCAGCATAACTAAGGGATGGTTCAGGGTCACCTGATCCAGCCCTAACTATAAGCTTTAGCAAAAAGGAATGTTTTAAGCCTAATCTTAAAAGTAGAGAGGGTGTCTGTCTCCCTGATCTGAATTGGGAGCTGGTTCCACAGGAGAGGAGCCTGAAAGCTGAAGGCTCTGCCTCCCATTCTACTCTTACAAACCCTAGGAACTACAAGTAAGCCTGCAGTCTGAGAGCGAAGTGCTCTATTGGGGTGATATGGTACTATGAGGTCCCTAAGATAAGATGGGACCTGATTATTCAAAACCTTATAAGTAAGAAGAAGAATTTTAAATTCTATTCTAGAATTAACAGGAAGCCAATGAAGAGAGGCCAATATGGGTGAGATATGCTCTCTCCTTCTAGTCCCTGTCAGTACTCTAGCTGCAGCATTTTGAATTAACTGAAGACTTTTCAGGGAACTTTTAGGACAACCTGATAATAATGAATTACAATAGTCCAGCCTAGAGGAAATAAATGCATGAATTAGTTTTTCAGCATCACTCTGAGACAAGACCTTTCTAATTTTAGAGATATTGCGCAAATGCAAAAAAGCAGTCCTACATATTTGTTTAATATGCGCTTTAAATGACATATCCTGATCAAAAATGACTCCAAGATTTCTCACAGTATTACTAGAGGTCAGGGTAATGCCATCCAGAGTAAGGATCTGGTTAGACACCATGTTTCTAAGATTTGTGGGGCCAAGTACAATAACTTCAGTTTTATCTGAGTTTAAAAGCAGGAAATTAGAGGTCATCCATGTCTTTATGTCTGTAAGACAATCCTGCAGTTTAGCTAATTTTTGTGTGTCCTCTGGCTTCATGGATAGATAAAGCTGAGTATCATCTGCTTAACAATGAAAATTTAAGCAATGCTGTCTAATAATACTGCCTAAGGGAAGCATGTATAAAGTGAATAAAATTGGTCCTAGCACAGAACCTTGTGGAACTCCATAAGAGGAGTTTAAGTTGTCTTATTCACGTTTTTTTGTACCTAGAGCAAACATTTCTGCTGGGATCCTGGTCAAACACCAATCCAAACTCCATGGACGTCCAGAACGCCACTTATCACTGTGTGGACATGTTCAATACCAAGTCGAAGGCCAAGAAAATCTTCAAACTCGTCTCTGTCGATTCTGCTCAAATTCAGGTCCAACTCTGCTTTCAGAAACCACCTGTCTGTTTGAACACTTGCTGCTCGAGGTTTTAAGGTGTAAGCAGGCGGTTTACCGTCATGCAGCGTTACTGTAGAGTCACAGTGCTTTTTCTTCTATCCTCTCGTCTCTTTAGGTGACCAGCGAGATAAACTACAGGATTGAAGCAATCCTGGCAAGAAGTAACTGTCTGAAGGTTGACTATGACAAATGGAACTCCTGCAATCTGGAAAAAAGGGTAATTCAGTTTCTTTGTATGGGTGTGTTGTATTTACCAGGGGTGGATAGAGACATTTTTATTGGGGGGGGGGGGGGTGATTGATTGCAACTGGGCAATCTGCTCATTCATGAAATTACAGCATAGTATTGTCAGATATATAGTATATATATATATATATATATATATATATATATATATATATATATATATATATATATATATATATATATATGTACATACACACACACACACACACACACACACACACACACACACACACACACACACACACACACACACACAGAGTGAGGAAAATAAGTATTTGAACACCCTGCGATTTTGCAAGTTGTCTCACTTAGAAATCATGGAGGGGTCTGAAATTTTCATCTTAGGTGCATGTCCACTGTGGGAGACAATCTAAAAAAAAAAAAAAAAAATCCGGAATGTATGATTTTTTTTTAATAATTTATTTGTATGTTACTGCTGCAAATAAGTATTTGAACACCTACCAACCAGCAAGAATTCTGGCTCTCACAGAGCTGTTAATTTTTCTTTAAGAAGCCCTCTTATTCTGCTATCTTTAATTGTATTAACTGCACCTGTTTGAACTTGCTACCTGCATAAAAAACATCTGTTCACACACTCAATCAATCACACTCCAAACTGTCCACCATAGCCAAGAACAAAGAGCTGTCTAAGGACACCAGGGACAAAACTGTAGACCTGCACAAGGCTGGGATGGACTACAGGACAACAGACAAGCAGCTTGGTAGAAGACAACAATTGTTATGATTATTTATTAGAAAGTAGAAGAAACACAAGATGACTGTCAATCTCCCTCGGTCTGGGATTCCATGCAAGATCTCCCTTTGTGGGGTAAGGATGATTCTGAGAAAGCTCAGAACTACACAGGAGGACCTGATCAATGACCTGAAGAGAGCCGGGACCACAGTCACAAAGATTACATTAGTAACACATGATGCTGTCATGGTTTAAAATCCTGCAGGGCAGCAAGGTCCCCCTGCTCAAGCCAGCACATGTCCAGGCCCGTTTGAAGTTCACCAGTGACCATCTGGCTGATCCAGAGGAGGCATGGGAGAAGGTCATGTGGTCAGATGAGACCAGAATAGAGCTTTTTGGAATCAACTCCACTTACCATGTTTAGAGGATGAGAACAACCCCAAGAAAACCATCCCAACCGTGAAGCATGGGGGTGGAAACATCATACTCTGGGGGTGCTCTTCTGCAAAGGGGACAGGACGACTGCACCGTATTGAAGGGAGGATGGATGGGGTCATGTATTGCGAGATTTTGGCAAACAACCTCCTTCCCTCAGTAAGAGCATTGAAGATGGGTCGTGGCTGGGTCTTCCAGCATGACAATGACCCCAAACACACAGCCAGGGCAACTAAGGAGCGGCTCCGTAAGAAGCATTTCAAGGTCCTGGAGTGGCCTGGCCAGTCTCCAGACCTGAACTCAATAGAAAATCTTTGGAGGGAGCTGAAACTCCAAACCTGAAAGATTTGGAGATGATCTGTATGGAGGAGTGGACCAAAATCCCTGCTGCAGTGTGTGAAAACCTGGTGAAAAACTACAGGAAACGTTTGACCTCTGTAATTGCAAACAAAGGCTACTGTACCAAATGTTAACACTGATTTTCACAGGTGTTCAAATAATTATTTGCAGCAGTAACATACAAATAAATTATTTAAAAAAAAAAAAAATCATACATTGTGATTTCTGGATTTTGTTTTTTTTTTTTTAGATTATGTCTCTCACAGTGGACATGCACCAAAGATGAAAATTTCCCCTCCATGATTTCTAAGTGAGAGAACGTGCAAAATCGCAGGGTGTTCAAATACTTATTTTCCTCACTGTATATATATATATATATATATATATATATATATATATATATAGAGAGAGAGAGAGAGAGAGAGAGAGAGAGAGAGAGAGAGAGAGAGAGAGAGAGAGAGAGAGAACAATTGTGTAACTATTTTCACCAAATCAAGTTTTTTTTTTGCACATTTGTGTCAGTCTCTCTAACAGCACAGAATTTTGTTATTTACATTAATTTACCTGTGAACAGCATGACTTTTATCAAAATGCCTTTATTCATAACCCCCACATATTAAAACTTTATTGTATAACGGTCGATATCATCTCTCACAATGTAGCATGATTTTTTTCAAAATAAATTTAACTTTTAACAGTCCAACTTTATTAATTACAATATTTATTCATGTAAACATGAATAAATTATTGTTACAGTTTGACATTCATCAAATGGTTAAAAAATAAGTCATTAAATAGCACCGATTATCTTGTTTTAACTTCAGAACAGAACAAATTTTGACACACTGCTACACTTTTCCCTCAAAATATGATTTTACGTCCGTCTTTGAACACTTACTTTAAGTCTGCAAGGTTGTGACTTAATTCTTGAAACTGCATGAACTATTCATGTTAAAATTTTATTCCTGTTTGTATTCACTTTTATTTCCACAATGCAAAATTTTACTTACAATATGTCAACTTTAATCTCAAAACCGCTGTGCATATTCTAAATGCTAAAAAGGAGAAACGATATTTAAAGATGTCATTTTAGTTTCTGTTGTAGCTGCTGATCCTGATCTGTGTTTGTACTTGTTTCTTCGTTGCAGCGCCTGAAGTGCACCTTTAACGTGGCTTCCCATCCCAACAAAGAGAAATACAACATGCACAAATTCTCTTGTAACAAAATGTAAATTTGGAAAATGTTTTATCTTATCTTTTATTAATGCTACAATTTTACAGCTTGACTTTTCTTTTATACAAAGCAGATAGTTTCTGACGTAATAAAGCTTTTATAACTGTTGTGTCTTACTGGATGTTGGCTGATGAAGAAAAACAAGATGTGATGCGGCTTTTGTTACACAGAATTACTTCACAAATATTTCCCCACCAGGCTTTTGGGAAACGTACCCCAGATCTGGTGTACTGACCCCCAGTTGAATGCAAGCTGCCAAAAATAGTATCTGTCACAATGTGCAGGGAGTTATTCAAAAAGTTCACTTGTGACTACGGAAACTTCAGTTGTACTGACCCATCTGTCACCAAATTTCATGAAATGACAGCATAATATTAAATGCTATTATTAAATGTATAATATTAAATGCTATTAAATGCCATTATGCTGTCATTTCATGACTTGGTATCGGTATACGACTTGGTATAACTTGCTATTATGCTGTCAAGAAATGACAGCATAATAGCATAATATAAGCCCATTTATTTAGGGATCAAAGGTCAATGGCATTGGAGTGTAATTTGTTAAAAGCTTGTGAGTGAAATAACTTATTTTTTTAACTGCCTAATTGTCACCAAACGTGGTATGTGTGTTTGGTATATTGATTTGGGGTGAAAAGGTTAAAGGTCATGAGCACTGGCGCATACATGTAAAAACAATGAGCACAATAACTTCTTTCCTAATCGCCTGATTGTCCAATGTATCATGTGTGTTAGGCATTGGGACCCCAAGAGGCCTATTAATTTGGGGATCAAACTGAACTGTACTTTGTAAAAGTCTTCTCCAAAAAAGCATCACTAAGCTTACTAGTATTTGCCCAGGGCACCACAGGTTTGTGCAGACCATGCGTACTGGGCCTAGTCCAGAAAGATGCCAATGTTATGCAGAAAACCTTCGTCATGTGATGTGTTTCCAAGTCATCCAATGTTTACCCCGTCACACTAGCGACTGAATGAGCCCGAATGCCACCTGAAGGAAAATTCAACCTCTAATCGTGCAAAGTCGAGGCGGACTGTCCCAGACTGCACCCCTGTGCATCCCGTTCAGGGTGCACAAAGGGAATATTGTAATGTACAAAGTCTGTGGCACGCAGTCATTTTTTGAAGTAGACATAAACATTGCGTAATCATACTGAAACACCATGTGTCGCTGTGAGTCCATATGCGTCACACAGCCGTGGATCAGTGCACACAGATGAATGACCTGTCACAGCTGTAATATGCATCATATGACAGATATATTGTCAGTCCACTTCATGATTTAGAAGTTCTATCTGTAATATTATGTTATCATGGCTGTAACAGCCCAGGCAGGTGGCTGCACACCACTTCAGTGCCTCTCTGACCAGCGCATGCAGCTGAATGGCCTGTCACAGCTGTAATACGAATCATATGACAGATTTATTGTCAGTCCACCTCATGATTAAGATGTTCTCTCTGTAATATTATGTTATCATGGCTATAACAGTCCAGTCAGATGGCTGTACACCATGTCAGCGTGTTTCTGAGCGGCGGACCAATGCACGCAGCTGAACAGCCTGTCACAGCTGTAATACACATCACATGACACATATATTATCAGTCCACCTCATGATTTAGAAGTTCTATCTATAATATTATATTATCATGGCTATAACAGCTGGTCAGATGGCTGTGCACTGCGTCCGTGTATCTCTGGCCAGCGTGCACAGCTGAACAGCCTCGTCACAGTTGTAATAAACATATAATGACAACACATCTTCTAGACCATTAGAAGGGCTGAAGATGCAGGCGTTTACCAGGGCACTACAATGTAAATTAAGTAAGTAATCACATTTGGAACGGCTGACTGTTCTGTGTGGATGATTCCTGATGAAATAAAGCTTTTGGATACAACTCTTTGGATCCTTACTGCCAGTTCAGATTGGGCTGGGTTTTATACATGCGCCCACCACACACACGTCTGCCACATGTGTGGAGGAAACAGCCGGGGCGGGTCGGAGCACAGTCTGGGTACTCAGACGGCTGGCCATTGCAATTCTTATTCACTCCCAGATGTGGCACAAATTGTGTTTTTTTTTTTTTTTTTTTTTTTTTTTTTGGCATTCCGACTGATTCGGCTTGGCTCATGCTCATTTGTACTAAGTGTGATGGGGCCCTTACATGGAGAAGGAAATTTGTGAGTCTTTAGATATGCAGAAAACATGGTGGAAATACAAATACGTACACATATAATAATCATTTTGGGCTCCTTGAAAATATCTTTCAGTTCTGGTAATCGGTGTCAGCCAGTACAAACATTTGTGTGGGCTGACAACCAGGCAGCCCACACAGCAGGACTGGCTCTAACATACATTATTTAACCATTAGAGATGCAGGTTTCCACATCTAAGTACTTTCTGCTCTGTGTGATACAGATGACATGTTTACTGAGAAAACTGAAGAAATAATTTCACTGTGAACCACGTGAATACTGAAACTCCAGGAGAATTCTCGATTCAGTCTGTGAGACTGCACTGAGTTTTTTGCAGGTAGAAGTTGATAAAAAAAAAGTCTATGTAAAAGAAACCAAAATATTCACAGTTCTCTGCTGTTAGATGAAAGCTACTCTCAGCATGTAGGATTGAAGCTACATTGTGTAGGATTAAAACTGCGGTATGTAGTATTAAAGCTATGGTAAGTAGGATTAAAGCTACAGTGTGTATACATACTGTAGGTTTAATACCGTAGTATTAAAGCTACAGTGTGTAGTATTAAAGCTGCGGTATGTAGGATTAAAGCTGCGGTGTGTAGTATTAAAGCTACAGCGTGTGGATTAAAACTACAGTGTGTAGTATTAAAGCTATGGCATGTAGGATTAAAGCTGCAGTTTGAAGTATTAAAGCTGCAGAATGTAGGATTGAAACTACAGTACGTAGGATTAAAGCTACAGCGTGTAGGATTAAAACTACAGTATGTAGGATTAAAACTACAGCGTGTAGGATTAAAACTACGGTATGTAGGATTAAAACTACAGTGTGTAGTATTAAAGATGCGGTATGTAGGATTAAAGATGCAGTCTGAAGTATTAAAGCTGCAGAGTGTAGGATTGAAACAATGGTATGTAGGTTTAAAGCTGCAGAGTGTAGGATTGAAACTATGGTATGTAGGATTAAAGCTACAGCGTGTAGTATTAAAAGGTACAATGTGAAGGATTAAAGGTACAGTGTGCAGGATTAAAACTGCGGTATGTAGTACTGAAGCTATGGTATGTAGAATTAAAGCTGCAGTGTGTAGTATTAAAGGTACGGCGTGTAGTATTGCAGGTACAGTCTAAGATTTAGGGATGTTGCAGAAATGGAATATAGCATTCATAACATCTTTTCATTCATGTCTAATTAATTACACACTAGGAAAGATGAATAACATACAAATACTATGTGGGGAGGTAATGGTCTGGTGGTTAAGCATTGGGCTACGGACCAGAGGATCCTCAGTTCAAATCCCAGCAAGACCTGATAATCACTAAGGGCCATGGAGCAAGGTCCTTAATCCCAGAGTCGCTGCCGGTGTGGAGTGAGCGTCTGGTATGGCAACACCCTGACATCAGTGAGTGAGTGTGGGTGAATATGAGGCAGATGGAAAAGAGATAATTTAACAGCATTTACCTGCAACAATGAATAGATGTGTTTTTAATGAGACCTTCACATTTATATGGGAACAGGCCTGATCATGGAGGCTGCCATGTTGATACAGTAACCCAAAAAGGACAAACGTAGTCTGCATTTTGCGTTGTAAAGTATGGCCTGAAGACTGAAGTAAAAAAAAAAAAAAAGAAAGAAAACTGGAATCAGTTGCTGCTCCCTCATACACCCTCTACTGGTTGCTTGTGCAGGCTAATATATTTTGAACCCTCAATTTTGTGAATTGCAGAATCATAAATACTGCTTATCACAAGAGAAGGAAAGGCAGAATGAATGTCCATCGCCAAAGAAGTGAAAATGTGAAAAGAATCCAAATTATGACCAGTGATGGCATAATGCAATCTGCATCAATATAAAATATAACCAGCAACACTCAAGTGTCCTTCTTAATAAAAGTTTTAATGACTCACGGCAAGACGACAGGATCAGGAGCACAGACGTGTTTTGACTAGGTACGTCACACTGATGAAGACCTAGACCAGCATGGATATCTGCAACCTTATCACTAGATGACACTAAATGCTGCACACTGTAGCTTTAAAACACCGTCTGGTTAAAAACATGTTTTAAAATAGTACTACTGAGAACCTAAAACAGTAAATTCATGAACAACAGAGGGGTTTGCTTTATTAAATGACAGGTTTCTAGTTGTCTTCATAAACTGATGCAAGTTATTGGTAATTAAAAGTGATGAGCATATATCAACTTTTATGTGTGGAGTAATTTGAATCACCAGGACTCAGAGAATGCCTGGATTTATAAAATCATTAAATCTTTGATTTTTATTATTTTTTGACTTTTATTATTTCAGGCAAAAACCTAAAAAAAAAGAATCCTAAGGTACAGAAAGTATCTTTTTTACAGTTATTTACAACATCTTATTTTACACACTGAAGGGAAGAAAACAAGGGCATGGATGGGATAGTGAGTATGGAAATTCATTGCTGGTACAACTGCAGCTGTGAGACTATAAAACATGGTTTTTATTGTTGTTCATTTATGATGACACCAACATGTGGGGTGTCCAAAACCTTCAACCCATACAGAGACAATCCCCTGACATGAGCTCAAATATGATGAATTATTTCAAACTAAATGTTTTATTTCTGTCGTCCTTACTCGGCTTAATGGTCAGTCGGTTTCCATGATGACTGCACGTCACACACTCGTCTCAAAGTGAGGCAACTTTTTACAGCTCAGGATGTGGGATAGAACTCTGTGCTGATGGCGATACCTGACAATGACAACAACAATCAATCAATCCAAAAAATACACAGATTTAAGGACGTTCACACTTCCTCCAGGTTAACCTGGAGTTGCATCAGCAAGGGTATCCGGTGTAAACTTTGTGCCAAATACCAGTGTGGATCTGGCTGTATCTGGTGGAGAAACCCTGAACAGACAGGAGCAGCCAAAAGGATGACGATGACAACAACAAAAACAACAACAATAACAACAACAACAGCGTTTATATATCAGTGGAACTTTGCCCCCCCAAGAAAGAAAAGATTACTTGTTGAAACCCAGACATTTTTCACATAATTTCCTAATAAATAAATAAAATGATGTTTCTTGATAAATGGCAAATGGACTGCATTTATATAGCACTTATAGCACTGCATCAGACGCTCAAAGTACTTTACAATTATGCCTCACATTCACCCCGATGTTCAAGCCTAACACCTTACCCACTAGACCATCACCTCCCCTTGATGGTCTTCATGATGTTCTTGTTGACTTATTGAGTTTATTGCTAATACTCTGCCAGACTGGATCATACAAATACACTCTTAAATATATTATTTTCTCATATTCCTCACATATTTTTCAGATAGTGAAAGTAGCTAGCAAATAAGGCAGTTTATTAGTGCACTGCCAAGCTAATTACCTTGTTGAGTTAGTGTGTCGCTGACTCAAAAAACAGGTTTCATGAGTTTCACAGTGAGCAGACAATAACAGATTCTGATAAAAATGTATTTGTCGTGTAATGTAGTGATGATGCCCAGTTTGTAGTTTTGTTCATTGCAGTTGTGACATTAGACATAATAACACCGCTAACACAATAGCTGCCCGCGAATCTTTCTTGGAATTTTAATTACTTTAGTTAATTACTGGTACATTTTGTTTGTGTGTCTATATGTGGCCCTGCAATAGACTTTCGGCCTGTCCAGAGTGAATTCTGCCTCTTGCATAATTACTGATGGGATAGGCTCCATCCCATAATCCTTAATTAGAATAAGCGGGTATAGATAGTGAATGAATTAATGAATATAGTTCATATATAGATAAGATAGAAGAACTAGAGTTCTAACTTCCAATGGCACATAAGTGTCACAAATGGGGAAAATCCTGGTGACCAGTGGAAAGCAGTGGAAATCTGACACTCAACAGTGAAGCAGTGCAATAATTCATTTGAGCAAAACCATAAAAATAAACATATCAATAGTAATTACTAGAAATGCATTTTATTTATTTATTTTTAGGATGAATTGTCAATATAAGGACAGAATGTCCTTGACGCTGAAGTCACTATCCGGCACTCTGCACAGTGTAGTGCTGAAAAGTCCATCCATGCATGTAATATTCTGTAAATCTGTGTATCAGCATCACATATAACATTAACCATAATGATGTTTCTCACTAATATTTTTTTAATTAAGAGAAACCCCTCCTTGGCTCTTGGCTGCTGAGAATGTGGTCGATCCATAAAACGCACTTATAACATGAATATACTCACTTGCTAATGACTCTCTGTATCTCTCGGTTCTCCTCCTCTGTGAGCTTCAGCAGAACCTGCTCCAGGATCGGAAGCTCCAAGTTCAGATACTGGGCTACCTGAGAGACCACAGGAACACAGTGATGTAGTAATAAAGTCAGCTGAAAGATTGGATCTTTGTCACAAAAGAAAAACAAATCTGTTTCAAGTCGCTTCAGTTGCAAATGTGAACGTAACCTGAATGTCATGCACAAACATCTGTGTGACCCACCAGTGCAAAACAAGACAGTTTGGCCTTTGATATACTTCTATTTAATATAATCTGCACTCACATCATTGCTGACCTCCTCTTCATCCTTGTCCATCAGAAACATCTTCATGATGTTCTCAGAAGGTCCTTGGAGTATTCGCTCCCATAAGGGATGGTCTCTGTCACTCAGTTTCCTCTTTTCTGGACAAGACACACACACACACACACACACACACACACACACACACACACACACACACACACACACACACACACACACACACACACACACACACACACACACACACACACACACACACACTTTCTTAAAAAAAATACCCGTTATTTAAATTTTGTTCTGGTATATGTGACAAATCATACCTCCACTCTGGTGAACAGAATACAGAGCAAACTCCTGAGGATCGTTCTCTATCTGTGAAACAGACAAACAAAACAGGCCAACAAGCTGATTCAGAGCTGAACCACTAAATGTTGATAGATATTATGACCTTCAAACAACCAGTAGGGGGGGAAGTACAGGTGGATGTCAAAAATTTCTTAAGCATCATGTCCATAAAATTAGCAAAATATCATCAATCCAGATTTTGACATGTTGAGCATCAAGCCCGCCTGCTGCAGACATCACACCAAATATGAAGGAAATCCACTCATTGTGATTTGGTTCCAGACAGACCATCTGATGGACAGATGCCCCTCACAGAGTGATGGATAAAAAACTAACTTAAACATTGGTCCTAAAGTTTCCATCTAATTATAATATTGTAGCATTAGATCTTTTTTTAACCATAAGTAAAATCACAACACTGCCTGTATGTTTGGGGTTTCCACCCGTGTCCCCCATTGGAATTCTAACCTTATCATTGGTTAGAGAGATTTGTTCACCGGGAACTGTTACCCTGGGAGATTGTCCACAAGCTGATTACAGATCAGCTCCAATATGCTAAAATGGGATTCAAAAATCCACTGTGGATGGGCAATCATGTGTGATCCCTTCCTTGGAATAGGGGGACTGTAGCCTTTTCTTGAAGTCAGACCCTTTAGGAGAGTTCATTAGCATGTACCTAATTGGCCTCTTACCACAGGATCTAGATGGACAAATGAATTGAGTACAAAGGAAAGAAAGAACAAATAAGGCTGCATGGCAGAGCTCGGGCCTTGGTCTGCTAATTCTGAGCTGCAGAAATGAGCTCTTTGGGGTCTTGTCCGGGAGCTCAACAGATAAACTGGTGCAGTGATGGGGTCTTTGATTCTGACTATTTGGAAATGACCTTTGTGACTGATGGGTGAATTACAATGACTAGTAAAAATTCACTTTGACTATAATTCTGTTACTGTAGAATTGCCCAGTTCTCAGGTGTGATCATGAACTTTGAGCAATGATAAGTAGAAAATGAACACAAATGAAACAGCCTGAAATGAATTCCCTTGACTCACCACTGAAGACATTTGAGGAGCTCCAGCATCCTGACATAATACAGTAGAACAAAAGGAACCAGCTAAAAAGGTTAACCAATCTGATAAAACCTTAAGCTTCACCAGGAGATACTGGAAGAGGTAACTGAGGAAAAGGACATTTTGGCTTCCTAACTTAACTCAATGCCACCGTAATAAGGATCAAGATTCTTCTTCTTTTTCTTCCTCTACTTTTGTATTTTCAACATATCAGTGGATCAATATTTTTGATGGACTTTGTCCTCATAGATCAGTCCTGAAGCTTCTCTCCACTCAGCCTCTTTTCTTCTAAATCACACAGACTGAGTAATGGACTTAACAGATTCAGAGGAATTAAAAATAAATAAATAAATAAAAAGTCTTTTGTACTTTTTATTTAAGTGAAGCCACATTTTCACCTTTATATTTCGGCACCAAAACTCACCTTGAACTTGTTCAATAGCTGTTCAATCACTTGGTGTGTGGACATCCTGCTGGAGATCCGAACTTTAGTTGGAATACCATACGATGGAGTGAAGATAGACGTCTGGACAGATATGAGTGGGAGGGTTCAATCCAAAAGTGACCAATATTTGAGTGTGGGTTATACTGTATACAGAGAAGGAAAGGCCAAGTTTGGCTGAGACCTGCCTTATAGTTATAAAAGTGCCCGTTGATGGAAAAGCGGTGTTGGCGTTCTTGCTCTCTTTGTGCTGCTGATTTACCCTTACTTCTCCTCCTCTTAACTAATGAGGCGTCACTCATACACCGGAACAGGTTAGACTCTGCTTCCATCTCTGATTTCGTCATCCTTGGAGAACGCAGTGTGGTGCTTTCATAAATAACAGGACCTACAAAGTGACCAGGATCACACAGTTTAATCATTTAATAGTTAAAGTTTCAAATCATATGTTTAAAAAAGATTTGTTGTAGCATGTCAGCATGAACAGATGAACAAATACACACACACATATATATATATATATATACATATACACATATATAGCTAACCTGGCAGAGGTTTGTTCTCGATGCGTTCATGTGGTGTCTCCGCCATTTCATCGATCTGATGAAGGTCGTTATATTCTCCCCATCGTGACATACTCCTAAAAACACAAACATTGTCTCAGTAAGATCCACATTGTTCTGATGGAGCGCCTGAGTCACTACTAATCAATGTGTTTCAAATCGACTTCCACCAACAAGACAATCAGCAAACAAAAGATGGCAACTTCAGGATTTCAGATGTCACTAAACCCCCTTGTCTGTACATTTTTTTTTGTGGACACCAATCAGTTCCTGTGCATCTCACCCTCCTTCAAAAACAAAAGAAAAGGACCAGCTGGAGTTCACCAGATAAACCAGGAAACACCTAAAACTAATCACTGACCAGCTTGATTCCTGAGAGGCTGGAGTTGAAATCTGGTGTCTTAAAGTGACCAAAAAAGGAATTCCGAACTTTCTTGTTTTTATTTTGTTAGATCTTACACTTCAACTCAAGAACAATGGAAACTAAAACAGAAATGTTGCATCGTTACCACCTTGGGCTCTGGATGGCAAGCTCCCAGGCAGACAGCTCTACCATCTACACATCTCTAAAACAATTATCTAGCCAGGTGAAGCATGGGCAAGTCCTTGGCCTTCTCCTGCCACTGGGGTCTGACCAAAATCTCAAAGCTGATGCAACCTCACAATAAAAGTGGCTCTCCTCATCTAAGTCTCCTTAAGTAACTGCTTGTTTGACACAAAATTGTTCCAGAGGTACCCAAGGATTTCTCCAAAGAGACCTGGTACTAAAGATATCCAGTCATCTCCTTAGGTCACTGCTTGGTGTCCAAATCTCAGAGCCATACAGCAAGAGAGAAAGCACCAAAACCCTAAAAACGTGGACATTCGTTATTCTGCATTGGTATCAGCATCACCAAACACCTCCATCCAGCGTCTTCATGACTCCATAAGGCCTACCCAGGCTTCTCTGGATCTCAAAGACCAAAGACACAGAGACATCAACGTCACTGCAGAGATAAGTGAATGTCTGAACACTTTCACCACATAGAACTGGAACACTTCTGACAGTAGAGTCTCTGAAGTTTTTAAAAGCCTGGATCTTAGTCTTGATCCAGGACCATTACATACACAGACACTTTGATTCCTCAGTGAGCTTCTCAAGTGTTGCAATCCACAAACAACACATGTTCGTCTGAGAAGTCAAGGTCACTAAACCATTAAGTTGCTGGTTACCATGACCCAACCAAACGCCCAATCCATGCAAACACTGAACAGTGTAGGAGCCAGAACATATCCCTAAGGAACTCCGCTGAAAGCCAGCAATCGTGAGGTCCTTGCATGTTACTAAAAATGCTGCAATACTGTGAAGTCAGAGAATTGTTTCTCTATGCTGTGTGAAACAGATATTTTAGAGACATTGAAGAGAACCTCTTGTTTCCAACTGGACTGAGTGGACCGGTGGCGTCCACTGAGTTTGCAGGAGGAATGGGCTGAATCTGTTTGTCGTCTTGTATTTTTAGTCTGATGGGTCTGCGAACGCCCCACGAGATGTTCAGGAAACCTTCCACCACCACCTCCCCGCCATCGCTCTGTAACGCACACCACAAATTTGTACGGAGACATTTTTATTTACGTTTCAGTATTTCTGACAAATAGATGAGATTTGTACTAAATTCCTGAAGGCAATAAAAAGACTAAATATCAATGATGTAAAATAGGACTGAGACAAAACCATAATCTTACTTTTTTTTTTTAATTAGCTGTTAATTGATGTCCAATTAATGACAACAGAAGAGAAATAACCAGAACATGAGCATTATACCTGGTGGTAAGAGAGATGCAACTGAGTCTGATTCTTTAGGAAACAGTTATAAGTCCTCAGCAGTGAAACAAACTCGGCTCTAAAGAACAAAACACAAAGTGACGCACAACACATCAAACTGTGACAGAAAGGTCTACATCACACAGATGAACTGCCTCAAAAAGAACCTAGATTTTTATCATGTTTTACATGAAAAATTTGGTAATTTTCTTCCATTTCAAGTTTGTAATGCACACAAAAGTGTCTGGTGCTAAATATACCATATTTGACATAAGATATTATCTTGTTTTATAATATAGCTTCACACAAACTTGAGACAGAGTACTGTGCTCACAACATACAAGCTTGTGTCCATATGACTACTGCTGATGCTGACAAGACAGTAACTGCTGGTCACAAGGTAGCATTTGTTGTTAAATAAAGTATCTTGACCTTGGGAGATAAGATCTTGCGCTCATAACACACAATTGTGTGTCCATGGGATACTACTGATACTGACAAGACAGCACCTGCTGGTCACAATGTAACATTTGTCGCTCATGAAAAAGTATCTTGTGCTAGGCAGACAGCATCATGTGCTCATAGCATTCAATCATGTGATAGTACTACTTCAAGAGATCATCATCCTGAAACCTTATTGGATGTTCAGTGACCCACCTGGACAGGACCCGTCCATTTCCTGCTTGGATCACTGGAGGAAGAGCAGCTTTATTCATCCCTGGTCCAAAACAAATAAGAACAGAATCGAGTGCCCATCAGAATTATTCTGAAGTCACAAAATAAACAAGGTCTTCTATGAAAATAAAGAAATCAGTTTATTTCTACACCCGACAGACATTCAGAGCAAAATGACAGAATACGACCGTTTTCCAAAATAAAGTCTGAAATTAAACCCGCTTACCTCCAGCTGACAGTCTTTGGTTTTCTGTACTTTAAATATCTCTGTGACATTCTCTCTGTCTCTCTCTCAGATTTAATAACAGTACTCCACCCAGTAACCAATGACGACTGCATGGACTCAGATGCATGTTTGTCTTTCTCTCGCTGACACACACACACACACACACACACACACACACACACACACACACACACACACACACACACACACACACACACACACACACACACACACACACACACACACACACTGATTTGTGGAACAGCCACGTGGCCTCTCTCTCTCTCCTCTCTCTCTCTCTCTTTCTCTCTCAAGCCTCCTTCAGTTTTTTTTGTGACTGATGCCGCAGAGTTTCTTTGCCTGTTTCCTGCTCAGAAATATTTCAGGTATTCACTGCGTCAACAACAATCCAAAGACTGTCGCCACGGAATCCAGACAGACACTCACCACAGCACCTACAGCTCTGTGGAGAACTGTCCTTTTAATGATATGTGCTGGACGTATTAGTCCATCAACCCAATCAGTACAACTTCATGAGGATAAACAACACTGACAGTCCAGCCTCAGTGTACCTTCATAACACAATATATGTATGGTGGCCATTCAGGGTGGCAGATAAAGCCAGAAAGGGGTCACTGAAGGATCACAGAGGGGTCAACATTTAAAAATGCACCAATAATATTAACAGGTATAGCACATTATTTGTCTGGTCATTAAGATTCCAAAAAGGTATAGTTTGGACTTTCTATGACTGAGTGTTTTGGAGTTATGGGGTAAAAACAACAAAAATTGGGACAAAGGTCAACTGCAGTTTGTATAGGAGTCAAAAATTAAACTAGCTCCAATTTTGATAAAAAGCGATAAAACTTATTAACTGGGACCACGAGTCACATGGCCTGACGTCGGCAATCATCATTAGGTGAAAATAGAACATTCACAGAGGCTAATTAAAGGTACAGTGTGTAGGTTTTAGTGCCATCTAGCGGAGAGGTTTCAGAGTGCATTATGCAGTAAGCGACTCTCGACTAGATGTCATGGGATGGTCAGCCAGCCATTATGGAAAAATGTTAAACCTCCTTCTGTTCTGGCAGTAAATTGCATTGCAACACCCACCGATGCGTTAACCCCCGACAAAGAACTTCGAAAGGTTCATGACTGTGTCGAAGTGATTGTGCAACCACTGAGTTATGGAGCCGAAGCATCAAAAGGCCTTAAGTATGGCTGTTTTAGACTCCTGTATCAACATGGCCGTCCCCCGTGTAGATCTGAGGGGTTAATTTTAAATTCATCAAAACAATTTGATTTGTTGATTAATTCATTGTACGCTAATGAACACCAATGGTTAGTGATGCTATGATCCATTTCTGATGACAAATGCCTCTGAAAACTGCACACTGTATCTTCAATCCTGCACACTGTAGTGTTAATTCTGTAAACATTATCTTTAATCCTACTTTTTATTACGACACTGTAATTTTTAATCCGACGCAATGTAACTTTTAATCAAACACACTGTATCTTTAATCCTGCACACTGTAGATTTTAATCCTGCACACTATAGATTTTAATCCAACACATTGTAATTTTTAATCCAACACACTGTATCTTTAATCCTGCACACTGTAGTGTTAATTCTGTAAACATTATCTTTAATCCTACTTTTTATTACGACACTGTAATTTTTAATCCGACGCAATGTAACTTTTAATCAAACACACTGTATCTTTAATCCTGCACACTGTAGATTTTAATCCTGCACACTATAGATTTTAATCCAACACATTGTAATTTTTAATCCAACACACTGTATCTTTAATCCTGCACACTGTAGTTTTAATCCTGCACATTGTAGATTTTAATCCAACACATTACAAGTTTTAATCCAACACACTGTATCTTTAATCCTGCACACTGTAGTTTTAATCCTGCACATTGTAGATTTTAATTCAACACATTACAAGTTTTAATCCAACACACTGTATCTTTAATCCTGCACACTGTATCTTTAATCCTGCACATTGTATCTTTAATCCTGTACACTGTAGGTTCAATACTACACACTGTAGTTTTTATTCTGACACAATGTACCTTAAATCCTCCATACCGTAGCATTAATCCTGCACACTGCACCTTTGAAGATTTGGGCATTACACCAGATTGGTCATTAAAATGAGTTTGCAGATAACACCTCAGTAAAAATTAATTAATTGACATTTATTTTCTCAATTTAATTCAGGAAGGTGAACATTTTAAAAACCTCATATATAAAGAATAGGGCTTTTTACAAACAAGATATTTATTTTAAACTTAAAGGCATTTTTTTCATTATTTTGTCAGTTGCAAAACAGTTCAGCCCTGCAGCACTTGTTCTTCTTCATGGTTTTGTGTGTGCTCATGGACACGCATGTTGAGATTCAGGCTGCACACACACAAACACACACAAACACACACACACACACATAGATCTGTGTGCTGGTATGTCCTCTGAGCGAGCTGAGAAATTTCAAGTCAAGGCTTGAAAGAGGACGCGTAATGCTGACTTCAGGTCAGAGAGATAACATGAATCAAAAATTCTGAACATTTGGAACCTGAAGCTTCAAAGAGTCATTGTAGGTGACCAGATTTCTGAAATGAGAACTGGAGATCTGTTTGGGATCAGCAGTCAAGATATCACAGAGCTTAGGGGGATAAGAATTATATTGATCTGGGCTTGATTCTCAGTCAGGCTACCCATCTGTTTCCTTGGACAAGACGCTAAGGTCTAACCCCAATTCATGCTCTGACCCTTGACCCCCTCACAGATACAACGTCCCTTGGAAAGAGGCTGCAGCAGTTCAAGAAGGGGACAAATCCCATTCCCTGAGGACTGCCATGTTGTGCACTGAATTATATGATACACGATTTACCTGTTTTAACTGCAGATTTTCACGTCTGGACTGCAGTTTTAACATAAACTAATAAACTTAACTTGATTAGATAAACTGGCTTGTATGAATGTGATACAAACTACTACATTTATTTATGATCAATACAGTGTACAATAAATGTATTTAAAACATGCTATTTTTTAGCCTACAATTAGGTAAATCTCTTTTACCTGATTTATCAATGTTTTATTGACAAATAAATCTCAAAGTTTATTAATTTTAGATTAAAAATATAATACAAATTGATGGAAATTATATTATATTTTATATAATAACTAAGTGCACCCTTTACTATAACACATTATATAACACATTATATAACACATAACACACATTATACGAGGTCTGTTAGAAAAGTATCCGACCTTTTTATTTTTTTCAAAAACCATATGGATTTGAATCACGTGTGATTGCATCAGCCAAGCTTGAACCTTTGTGCGCATGCGTGAGTTTTTTCACGCCTGTCGGGTACGTCATTCGCCTGTGAGCAGGCTTTGTGTAAGCACTGGTCCACCCCTCTCGTCGGATTTTTATTGCGAATAAATGTCTGAATGATTTGGAGCTTTGCTGCATCAATTTTTTCCAGAAACTGTGAGAGACCACCAGGTGGACACCATTCGGAAAATTCAGATGGCTTTCAGGGACGATTTTATGGGGATTACACAGATTAAGGAGTGCTCCAGCCGGTTTAAAGACCGCCCACAGCTGCTGAGAGCGCGCCGCGCTCCGAGCGCCGATCGACAGGCTGAATCAACCAGATCATTTCCAACGTGAAGGCTTTGTTGGTCCGGGACGTCATCTGACTTACACAAAAATGGCAGGAGACATGGACATCAGTACTTTTTCGACACATTCCACTGTTACAGGAGTTTTTTTCATGGAAAGAGAAGCGGAGAGATGCGCCACGGAGCTGTTCATGACGCGACACAAAACCACCTCCGTGTTGGTCTCACAGGACGGCTTTGAGATGGCTTTCAGATGGCTTTCGGTGGTTTTTCAGTCGTGTGACTATACGAGAAATTGTGGATGAGCTGGACATGCCAGAACATGTCCTGTGAGGCTTCATCACGGCGTTGCTTTGCGCCATGCGGCACCGCGGAGGAATTCTGTGCGTCGCGGCGGTGCCGCATGGTGCAAAGCAACGCCGTGATGAAGCCTCACAGGACATGTTCTGGCATGTCGAGGCTCACTGCTCACACAAAGCCTGCTCACAGGCGAATGATGCAACCGACAGGCGTGAAAAAACTCACGCATGTGCACGAAGGTTCAAGCTTGGCTGATGCAAACACACGTGATTCAAATCCATATGGTTTTTGAAAAAAATAAAAAGGTTGGATACTTTTCTAACAGACCTCGTATAACACACTTATAGAAAGTGGGCACAAAGGGCCAAAAATGTCTGCCTGCGAGGGTACGTGCCCTTGACAATGTGACAGTGGGACAGCCCTAAACCCTGACACCCTGACGTGAAGGCGCTTTAAAGTCTTGAGGGTGGATATTGAGACAGGGCTTCAGTCTACATCCCAGTCAATCCAGCTGTAAATGGGTGGAGTGGGACATTAATCTGTGAAGGATTGGCATCCTGTCCAGGGTGAGTCGTAGACTCTAATCTACTTCGCTTTGCAGAATCCAGAGATAAGACCATGGGTGAAATTTGGTGGGGGATGGGGGGACATGTCCCCCCCACCTTTTCAACCAGGAGGGACAGAATACAGTATGTCCCCCCACCTTCTGACATATATGTGTGTATTTGAAACATGCTATGCCCGTCTTATGTGCAAACCATGTCAGTCTTATGTGCAAAACCATGTCAGAATAGTATCTTTGTTTCTGCAAGTTTGTATTTTTAGCAGCATTAACTTGTTTACAACACCTGTTTCTTGTTTGTCACATTCAGAATTTTCTGGGACTGCATTTGCCCAGATTTGAAACCAAAAATAGTTGCCTCTAGGGACTAGAGTCTACACGTAAGTATCAATGGACCATATGCTAATTTACTAAATTCTGAAAGTTAGAAAAGGAAATCAGAAAAGCTATCTGGGACCTCAGAAAGCCCATCTGCAATTATTGCTTGATCTCCAAAATCAGTCTATGCACGCAAAATTATGTTCAGTATGAGTGTTGTCATTAGTGCCACTTTGAAAATTAAATTCATGATAAGTAATTTATTCTAAACTTATGATCTGTTGTTTTTTCAAACTTATGCAACAACAAATCTTGAGAAAAAAATACAGTATGCGATAGTTAATAATTATTAAGAGCCTGTTCTTTCATATTTATGAATACATTTTACCACATTGCAGTTGTTTTTTTTAGTGAAAACTCAACCTATCATTCTTTTTGAGTTCTACACATGTGGTGATACCTTATTTACGCCAGGATGTTAATAAAATCAATGCTGTCTATTCTCAGAATAAAGTCCACAGTTTCAAATTGCATAAATCAAATGGTGTCCACTTTATGGTCTTCTCAAAACATTAAAATTACTGTTCTGGATGCTCAGAATGCATCTGAGCTTATCTAGAAACCGTTGGCTTCTGGGGACCTAAAATGGCCCCCAGACCCCCTGCCTAGGGACTTCGGCCCTGCAGGCCTCGTACTTTGTACCTCACAATTTCTAGTTCTAAATTGCGCCCTTGGATAAGACCCAACACCAACAAGCCCCAGGGCCTATAAAGATCATTATACCATTAAAATAGCCAATGTTTTTATGTCAAAAAGTCCCTTTAACTTCTCCTTTGATTCACTCAGGGTCACAACAGCAGATCAAAGTTGGATCTGCATGTTAATTTGGGAGATGTTTTACACTGGATGTCCTTCCAGACTCACACCCACATTACATGGAGAAGGGGAGGGGTGGTCTTGATGGTTAACTGACTGGCCACAAATAATAGTAGTAATAATAATAATAATAATAATACAAGAGGAAAGCAGAGGGTCACCTCTTTGAGTCTGGTCTGCTTGAGGTTTCTTCCTCAAATCAGAGGGAGTTTTTCCTTACCACTGTCACCTGTGTGCTTGTTCTAGGGGTTGGTAAGGTTAGACCTCACTTGTGTGAAACGCCTTGAGGCAGCTTTGTTGTGATTTGGCACTATATAAATGAAATAAAATTAGGAAAGGCTCAGGTTTCACATATTTTGACCATGATTAATTTACAGCCGTAAGTTTATTCCTGTTGTAAGCAGAATACCAAGCTCCTCGTCGTTGGTGTAGAGTGATGTCACCCAATCGTAAGGAGGCTACAATAAATGTTGCCCTGTATTAGCAGTTCCAAAATGTTTCTTTACATTTACTGAGGTAAATGTGAACACGTTTACAGTCGTAAGGATCCTGTTGGTGCTACAGTAGCTAGGATTTCATGACAGATTTACAGAAAAGTTTCGTGATATTTTCTTCACGTTGACTAAGCAGAATCACAAAACCACAGCGTTTGCATTAACTGACTGAATATGACTGCTGGGTTCTGTGTTCTCACAATAACTGTCATTCTAGTGAGCTTCTCAAGAGAACTATGAATACAGTAGTCATGGCGACGGAACTGTATGTCTAAGTATTTCCATTTCATTGATAAAAAACAATATTGCTGCAATGTCTTATATTATTTAGCAAGCTCTCTGTCACTTAGGCCGTCCACATGGACCACGCAGTGTATTTTAGAATGTCATGTGACTCCTTCTGTACTATACATCATGTGATCTGCAATAGCGGACAAACCGTTTCCGTTGCAGTTTAATGAAATAAGCCTTTTTACATCTCCTGAAAACACCTATGTTAGTGTAAAAAATATTTGCGATATTTGAGTTTTTTTTCAAAACACATGCATTTCTATTGAGTGTAGTTTCAATTTGCTACTTCAGTTTGCACAATTTGGGCAGTAACAGAAATCCACCGAAATACATTTTTCACCTGTTCAGTGGTGAGAAAAGCGGTTTAGTTTGGTTTTTAGTGCGCCCCATAGGATTACATTTGTATAGCCATTTAACTGTGACAGTGTTAGCGCTCTAAATCAGTACTAGACTGATTATCATAGTTTCTGTCTGAATTAAAAGTTGCCCCCCTCCTTTAAGAGTTAGCTGTTGGCCGTCCTGTGGAAGGAGAAACTTGGTGGACATATCAGTGTTAAAAATGTGCACACCATTGTTTTCTTCAGTACTTGATGAAACAAGTGGAATATAAAGAATCTTGGAAAAATTCACCTATTTGTGTTTAGTAGTTTACGCTTCTCCGATATGATTCAGTGAGACACGTCGGCTTGAAATGAAGATTCAGATAACCTTTTCTGGTGGATAACAAAAGCAGATGAAGCCACTCAGGAAGGACATACCTTTAAAAAAGTGCTATGATTCTACAGTTTTGTTTGTAGGCACACCTCATACACCAACCTCACAAGCATATCTGTTACAGATTATGATCTTTAGTATCTGCTTGGAACATAATCCCCTACAAATAAAGAAACGTGTGTGTGTGTGTGTGTGTGTTTGCCTAATGTACCTGGTCACTGAAGCTTCTTCACTCCATGTTCTGGTGCTCCTTGTGTTGCCGCGTGCTGTCACAGGTCAGAGTACAGTTCAGAGTTTGTGCAGCAACTGGTTAAATATTACAGGACATGTTGAGGCAGGGCTGAGAGGGCGGAGCCAACCCATACCTGATATGATTCACCTGTTTATCTATGTGAGAGAGAGAGACAGAGACAGAGAGAGAACATACCCACCATGGGTAAACAGTTTGGTCACTTTTGCATAGATTATCTAAGCTACATTCAAAATGAAATGCACACCACAATATAAATGTACAAATAAATATACATCTGTTTCTAATGGTGTTTTTGACTATGTTTGACTTCATTGTGTGACTTCTTTGTGACTTCATTATGAAGTCATTCATACCAGTCACAAATATTTTGCTGATCAATATAGGCTTCAGATCATTCATCTAGGATTCTTGGTTGTTGAGATACACACAAAAAATGTGTTTTTTGGACCACATTTTCCTGACGTGCAGAACAAAAACCCATTTGAAATTAAAATCATAGTCTCAAATTAAGTTGACAAGAGCAGCTGTTATTAAAATATAGGAGGAAGTCATCCCCAGTCGTCAGATTAACTACAAACGAGAGAGACAAAACAACCTGCTACTGTTCCATGTCAATCACAGGTGACATTTTACAGTGATATCGGGCCAAAAAAGACAAGACGTCTGTTTTATGCAAATGCTGAGTGATGCCAACAACATGACTGCCAATCCAAGCGAACATAGCATGACGACAGCGTGACGTATGTTGGTTGCTCAACTTGAAAAATAATCCAAGATGGCGGAATACACCCCAAGACAGCTGCGATTCTGTTCAAATTTAAATTGAACATGTTTGCCATGTTTTCCGCTTATATTCTGTATATTCGAATGTAAAAACCCTGCTTTTGAAACCAGATCATAACTCTGAAGTGATTTACAAGACATATGACCGCTACCAGATGTTAGCAAGCTAAGTAGCAAGACCATACATGTCAACCCCTCTGAGGGTCCACCTGTATAACCAAGAAAGAAAATCCATAAAATCAACACAAAATCCTTATAACCTCCAAATCGTACCAAAATCAGTTATATTACAGAACACACAACCGCACAGCGGTATCACATAACTGGGTTTTTGTCCACATATTATGAGTTGCCACAATGACATTAAAGTTAGATCATTAGTATTTCCTCCACAGTTGAATTTCAAACTACAAAGATCTAGTACTCATGCGCCAAGCTGAATTTTATAGAACTGAATGTGTCAAATTTAGTTTTTTTTTTTTTACAGAAACAAGAACTGTGTCACTAGTGGAAATACATTAATAAAATGAAAAATAAATCAAATATAATGAACAAAATAAAACATACCTCAGAATTTCATCAAGTGTATCAAAAATCGCCTCGCCAGTGCTGATATTGCAGACTGGCATGTCGATGATCCTTGACTTTGCCCCTGTGTTTATTAGGGATGGGTATCGATAAGATTTTATCGATATTGATACCATTATCGATTCCGCTTATCGATCCGATTCCTTATCGATTCCCTTATGGATACCTCTAGTGAATGTTTTGTGTATTAAAAGTAGGCTTTACAGGTTTTCTATGTCAGCCAGTCAAAGAACTTTTTCTAATCGTACACCCACTCTGTGGAACAGTCTTCCTGCGACCGTGAGACAGTCAGAGTGCATGGACATTTTTAAGTCAAGACTTAAAGCCTATTTTTATTCTATTTCTTATGAATAGTTTTTATTTTTTATCTGTTTTATTCTTTTACTTCTGTTTTTAATTATGTATTTGAATTTTTTAATTTTTATTTATTTATTTTAAACATTTTTTTATGTTGAACTGTTGTGAGGTGAATTGAGACGGATTTTGTTTGTGATTTTTATAAGCCGAGTGAATTGAAATTGAACAACATTTTACTGAGTCTTAAAGTAAATAAATATGAAATTGGTCACTGGATCCTTAAACTTTGGACATAATAAACTCTACATGGTGTATCCTTGATCTCTGGACATAAATAGGAATAAACAAAATCTGTAGTTTTTGTCAAAAGCATTTCCTTTCAGACATTATTGGAATAAATGTCTTTCCATATATCTGAGCTGAGCTCTTGCAGCTGCTGCACCCAAAAAAATACAACAGCAAATGTCAGCTCTCCCCAGTTTGTCTGTGATCGCAGTTATACGGAGTCTTGTATAAAGTACCTCAAAGTGATACTTCAGTGAAAGTACAAGTATCTTACCATAAAATTAATTTGGTAAAAGTTAAAGTCTCCTTGAAAAATACTACTTGAGTAAAAGTCTTAAAGTATCTTAAGTATCAAAGTAAATTTCTCATATAAAATGTACTTTAAGTAAAAGTATTGAGTAAAAGTAAAATCCAAAACGAGTGGAGACTGAAATGGCGACACAAAAAGAAAGCCAGTGTGGTGCCTGGAGAAACCAGGAGGGGGCCTCAGCCCCTATAAAAGGCTGGATCCACTTCTGGCAGAGCAGTTGGTGTTGGTGACGGGATGAGTGAGCAACAGATGGATGGAAATAGCTGTAAATAAAGTTGCCGTTCTTTTTTCTGGAAGACCCACACACACTTTTCTGTTAAACACAACAGCCAGGCTACAGAGTTGTGCCAAATTTAAGGAAAAGCAAAACAATGCAAGCGTCATCACCACCAACCACTGCAAAGCAACAAAACACAGCTCTCTTTGCACTCTTGAATCCAAAACGTGGCATCGCTTTTATGCATCACATCTCCGTGAAAATTTCAAATAAAATAAACAGCTACGCCGGCCAGGTTTGTCAGTACTGAAGTTAACTCCAGTGGGAACCGATCGGGGCCACAGATTCAACCTGTAATCTTTTATTATTTTTTGTCTTTTTAAACTTTTTTTTTTAAACTTATGTCAAACACAGCACTTGCTGCATGGGTGAAAGGTGGACCCCTCTGCTGTGGCTGACGACGACGTCTCTTCCCAGTACATCGCACTGCTGTCACCTCTGCAAACAGGCATTGCCCATTAAAATTTTGTCTACTTTTATATTTTATATTGCCGTAATGAGTAACAAAGATGGTTCAGGGATGTATCAGTATCAGTATCAGTCGGGAAGGCAGGCTGACCGGGTGACTGTGAGGAGGAAGCGTAGCCCTAAACAGAAGCCCCGTGTACACCGTCAACCCGTTCACATCTCTAACCGTTTTTCCCCACTCGACGATACACCCGCCGAGGATCAAACTCTGGTTATTGGCGACTCTGTTTTGAGAAATGTGAAGTTAGCGACACCAGCAACCATTGTCAATTGTCTTCCGGGGGCCAGAGCAGGCGACATCGAAGGACATTTGAAATTGCTGGCTAAGGCTAAGCGTAAATTTGGTAAGATTGTAATTCACGTCGGCAAGTAATGACACTCGGTTTACGCCAATCGGAGGTCACTAAAATTAACATTGAATCGGTGTGTAACTTTGCAAAAACAATGTCGGACTCTGTTGTTTTCTCTGGGCCCCTCCCCAATCAGACCGGGAGTGACATGTTTAGCCGCATGTCTCCTTGAATTGCTGGCTGTCTGAGTGGTGTCCAAAAAATGAGGTGGGCTTCATTGATAATTGGCAAAGCTTCTGGGGAAAACCTGGTCTTGTTAGGAGAGACGGCATCCATCCCACTTTAGAGGGAGCAGCTCTCATTTCTAGAAATCTGGCCAATTTTTTGGGATCCTCCAAACTGTGACTGTCTAGCGTTGGGACCAGGAGGCAGAGCTGTGGTCTTATACACCTCTCTGCAGCTTCTCTCCCCCTGCCATCCCCCTATTACCCCATCCCCGTAGAAACGGTGCCTGCTCCCAGACCACCAATAACTAGCAAAAACCTATTTAAGCATAAAAATTCAAAAAGAAAAAATAATATAGCACCTTCAATTGCACCACAGACTAAAACAGTTAAATGTGGTCTATTAAACATTAGGTCTCTTTCTTCTAAGTCCCTGTTGGTAAATGATATAATAATTGATCAACGTATTGATTTATTCTGCCTAACAGAAACTTGGTTACAGCAGGATGAATATGTTAGTTTAAATGAGTCAACACCCCCGAGTCACACTAACTGTCAGAATGCTCGTAGCACGGGCCGGGGCGGAGGATTAGCAGCAATCTTCCATTCCAGCTTATTAATTAATCAAAAACTAGACAGAGCTTTAATTCATTTGAAAGCTTGTCTCTTAGTCTTGTCCATCCAAATTGGAAGTCCCAAAAACCAGTTTTATTTGTTATTATCTATCGTCCACCTGGTCGTTACTGTGAGTTTCTCTGTGAATTTTCAGACCTTTTGTCTGACTTAGTGCTTAGCTCAGACAAGATAATTATAGTGGGCGATTTTAACATCCACACAGATGCTGAGAATGACAGCCTCAACACTGCATTTAATCTATTATTAGACTCTATCGGCTTTGCTCAAAAAGTAAATGAGTCCACCCACCACTTTAATCATATTTTAGATCTTGTTCTGACTTATGGTATGGAAATAGAAGACTTAACAGTATTCCCTGAAAACTCCCTTTTGTCTGATCATTTTTTAATAACATTTACATTTACCCTGATGGACTACCCTGCAGTGGGGAATAAGTTTCATTACACTAGAAGTCTTTCAGAAAGCGCTGTAACTAGGTTTAAGGATATGATTCCTTCTTTATGTTCTCTAATGTCATATACCAACACAGAGCAGAGTAGCTACCTAAACTCTGTAAGGGAGTTAGAGTATCTTGTCAATAGTTTTACATCCTCATTGAAGACAGCTT
This sequence comes from Thalassophryne amazonica, assembly GCF_902500255.1. Classification (NCBI taxonomy): domain Eukaryota; kingdom Metazoa; phylum Chordata; class Actinopteri; order Batrachoidiformes; family Batrachoididae; genus Thalassophryne; species Thalassophryne amazonica. The sequence goes on from NC_047119.1 coordinate 44,347,655, forward strand.
TAGATGCTGTAGCTCCTCTGAAAAAGAGAGCTTTAAATCAGAAGTGTCTGACTCCGTGGTATAACTCACAAACTCGTAGCTTAAAGCAGATAACCCGTAAGTTGGAGAGGAAATGGCGTCTCACTAATTTAGAAGATCTTCACTTAGCCTGGAAAAAGAGTTTGTTGCTCTATAAGAAAGCCCTTCGTGAAGCTAGGACATCTTTCTACTCATCACTAATTGAAGAAAATAAGAACAACCCCAGGTTTCTTTTCAGCACTGTAGCCAGGCTGACAAAGAGTCAGAGCTCTATTGAGCTGAGTATTCCATTAACTTTAACTAGTAATGACTTCATGACTTTCTTTGCTAACAAAATTTTGACTATTAGAGAAAAAATTACTCATAACCATCCCAAAGATGTATCGTTATCTTTGGCTGCTTTCAGTGATGCCGGTATTTGGTTAGACTCTTTCTCTCCGATTGTTCTGTCTGAGTTATTTTCATTAGTTACTTCATCCAAACCATCAACATGCTTATTAGACCCCATTCCTGCCAGGCTGCTCAAGGAAGTCCTACCATTATTTAATGCTTCAATCTTAAATATGATCAATCTATCTTTGTTAGTTGGTTATGTACCACAGGCCTTTAAGGTGGCAGTAATTAAACCATTACTTAAAAAGCCATCACTTGACCCAGCTATCTTAGCTAATTATAGGCCAATCTCCAACCTTCCTTTTCTCTCAAAGATTCTTGAGAGGGTAGTTGTAAAACAGCTAACTGATCACCTGCAGAGGAATGGTCTATTTGAAGAGTTTCAGTCAGGTTTTAGAATTCATCATAGTACAGAAACAGCATTAGTGAAGGTTACAAATGATCTTCTTATGGCTTCGGACAGTGGACTTATCTCTGTGCTTGTTCTGTTGGACCTCAGTGCTGCTTTTGATACTGTTGACCATAAAATTTTATTACAGAGATTACAGCATGTCATAGGTATTAAAGGCATTGCGCTGCGGTGGTTTGAATCATATTTGTCTAATAGATTACAGTTTGTTCATGTAAATGGGGAATCTTCTTCACAGACTAAAGTTAATTATGGAGTTCCACAAGGTTCTGTGCTAGGACCAATTTTATTCACTTTATACATGCTTCCCTTGGGCAGTATTATTAGACGGTATTGCTTAAATTTTCATTGTTACGCAGATGATACCCAGCTTTATCTATCCATGAAGCCAGAGGATACGCACCAATTAGCTAAACTGCAGGATTGTCTTACAGACATAAAGACATGGATGACCTCTAATTTCCTGCTTTTAAACTCAGATAAAACTGAAGTTATTGTACTTGGCCCCACAAATCTTAGAAGCATGGTGTCTAACCAGATCGTTACTCTGGATGGCATTTCCCTGATCTCTAGTAATACTGTGAGAAATCTTGGAGTTATTTTTGATCAGGATATGTCATTCAAAGCGCATATTAAACAAATATGTAGGACTGCCTTTTTGCATTTACGCAATATCTCTAAAATCAGAAAGGTCTTGTCTCAGAGTGATGCTGAAAAACTAATTCATGCATTTGTTTCCTCTAGGCTGGACTATTGTAATTCATTATTATCAGGTTGTCCTAAAAGTTCCCTAAAAAGCCTTCAGTTGGTTCAGAATGCTGCAGCTAGAGTACTGACGGGGACTAGCAGGAGAGAGCATATCTCACCCGTGTTGGCCTCCCTTCATTGGCTTCCTGTTAATGCTAGAATAGAATTTAAAATTCTTCTTCTTACTTATAAGGTTTTGAATAATCAGGTCCCATCTTATCTTAGGGACCTCATAGTACCATATTACCCCATTAGAGCGCTTCGCTCTCAGACTGCGGGCTTACTTGTAGTTCCTAGGGTTTGTAAGAGTAGAATGGGAGGCAGAGCCTTCAGCTTTCAGGCTCCTCTCCTGTGGAACCAGCTCCCAATTCAGATCAGGGAGACAGATACCCTCTCTACTTTTAAGATTAGGCTTAAAACTTTCCTTTTCGCTAAGGCTTATAGTTAGGGCTGGATCGGGTGACCCTGGACCATCCCTTGGTTATGTTGCTTTAGACGTAGACTGTGTTTCATAATTATTGTATGGCCTTGCCTTGCAATGTGGAGCGCCTTGGGGCAACTGTTTGTTGTGATTTGGCGCTATACAAGAAAAAAGTTGATTGATTGATTGATTGATGTATCGGAGTAAAAGTATACATTTTATGGAGGAAATGTAGTGAAGTAAAAAGTGAAAGTCGCCAGAAATGTAAATACCAAGTAAAGTACAGATACATCAAAATTCTACTTAAGTACAGTAACAAAGTATTTCTACTTCATTACAAGACTGGTTATACGCACGCACACAGACACACACGCACAGCTTTTTGTTTTTTTCTGCATTCTGCCACAAGCAGGTGCTTTTAGTTTTACACACCTACAGAGATGGTGGCAAAAGACAAATGCACTACACTTGTCACTCATGTTAATGGGAACATGACACTTAACTCACTCATGGTAGTGGCAACATGACACTTAACTAAATTGACTAAACCAATTAAACTACAAAAACACAAAAAAGTCAATAACACTAAACACACTAACCACAACACACTACACAATGACAACATTTAAAACCCCAAAACAATACACTGCATTGAATATATATATCTTCCCAGTTCAAACCCCACCCCTGCTACACTTCTCCATGCCATGTAATGTGGAGTTGCAGCAGGAAGGGCATATGGTGTAAAATCTGTGCCATTTCAACATGCAGATACACCTTGGATTTGCTGTGGCATCCCCGAAGACAAACAAGGGAGCAGCTGAAGGGATATATCACAGCCAATTTTTCTTGAATAATGGCTGCTGATTTTTGAGTTTTGAATGCTTGATTTTTAGGGAACATTTTCAAACCTCCGACCTTATGAGCCAAATATACAGTTTAAATACTCATTTGCTGCCTTACCAATGGTACCGAAGGCAAGTTGCAAGTTGATAAATTATTACTGAAATATTATACAGTCATGACGACACAGTGGTAAAACAGAACAAAAATTCCATTTACATTTACTGTACATGCAGCAATGCCACAGTGGATCATAACTTCCATGAGTTTTTACCTCCCCCAGGTGGTGGATGAGGGCAACACAGGATTAAAGTCAGTGTTGGACTAAGGTATTTTATCCCCTAAGGATTAAAAATAAAGCTACTTGTGTTACCTTCTCACCAGAAAATGTAGACATCCTCATCTATTTGAAAATAATTTGATGTTATAACCTTAAAGCAGCGTTGCTTCATTTGTTTCTTATTTTATTAAGTTACTTTTTATGAATATTTTTATTTAGTTACTTTTCATTATTTGAAATAAATAAACAGAATAAAATTCCTTGTTTTCATTGCTCATAATGATTTTTTTTTTCTGAAAGGAAAATCAAGCAGACCAGACTCAAAGGGGTGACCCTCTGCTTGGGCCATGCTACAAACATAAATTACAGAACAATTCACGGACGAATATACAAGAAATGCTATTGGCGCACAGGACAGGAGGATCGCCAACACGACTCCCATCTCTGGATGGAGCTGCACCTTAAACAGAGAAAAAACAGAATCAGGCATTACACAGACAAAAAATACTGGATAATTTGCCAGTATTAAACAACAAGAAAAACAGAGAAATACTAAGGTGATCGCTGGCAACCAAGCCTAAACTTCACTAAAAGACCCAGAATTTAGGTAAAGTTGAGGCCACAGCCCGTTCCAATTGCTAATAAATGAATTAAAAGAGTAAAAAGCGTAAAACAAAACTATCAGTATGCTAGCCATATGAAAGGGAAAATAAGTGTGTCTTAAGTCTGGACTTGAAAATCTCCATAGAATCTGACTGTTTTATTGACGCAGGGAGATCATTCCACAGAACAGGGGCATGATAAGAGAAAGCTCTATGATCCGCAGACTTCTTATTCACCTTAGGGACACAAAGTAGTCCTGCACCCTGAGAACGTAAAGCCCGGGCCGGTACGTAAGGTTTAATTAGGTCAGCTAGGTAGGGAGGTGCCAATCCATGAATAATTTTACAGGTTAGTAGCAGAACCTTAAAATCTGATCTCACTGGGACAAGAAGCCAGTGAAGGGATGCCAAAATGGGTGTAATGTGGTTGTACTTTCTGCTTCGTGTCAAAAGTCTGGCTGCAGCATTTTGAACCAATTGGAGACCCCTAATGCTAGACTGCGGTAAACCAGAAAATAGAACACTGCAGTAGTCCAATCTAGAAGAGATAAATGCATGGATCACGGTCTCAGCATCAGCCATAGACAGAATGGGACGAATCTTCGCTATATTTCGCAGGTGGAAGAAAGCGGTCCTAGTAATATTTCTAATGTGGAGGCCAAAGGACAACAAAGTATCAAAAATTACCCCAAGGTTCCTCACTTTGTCAGTGTGATGTATGACACACGAGCCGAGGCTGAGTGTTAACTGGTCAAATTGGTGCCGATGTCTCACTGGACCAAGAACCATCATTTCAGTCTTATCAGAGTTTAAAAGTAGGAAGTTTCTAGACATCCAACTTCTCACTGCTGCAAGGCAATCTTCTAAGGATTTTATGTGAACAAGATTACCAGCAGTTATCGGCATGTATAACTGAGTACCATCTACATAGCAGTGAAAGGTAATCCCAAAACACCGTAATATGTGCCCAAGGGGTGCTATATAAAGGGAGAAAAGCAGGGGGCCTAAGACAGACCCCTGTGGAACCCCAAATTTCATGTCACTAAGGTTAGAGGTAGTGTTACTGTACAAAACACAGTGAGAACGACTGGTCAAGTATGACGTTAGCCATGCAAGGGCACTCCCAGTAATCCCAAAATGACTTTCCAGCCTATCAAGTACAATATGATGATCCACTGTATCAAATGCAGCACTGAGATCTAACAGCAACAGAACGGTAGTGGTATCCGAATCCATTGTAAGCAGAAGATCATTCACCACCTTAGTGAGAGCGGTCTCTGTGGAATGATATTTTCTAAAAGCAGACTGCAGTGGCTCAAAGAGATTATTCTCAGTAAGATAGTCTACGAGCTGCCGTGACACCACTTTTTCCAGAATTTTAAAGAAAAATGATGGCCGATAGTTTGTCAATACACTAGGGTCAAGATTAGGTTTCTTAAGTAATGGTTTAATCACTGCAGGTTTGAAACGTTTAGGAACAAATCCAGAAGTTAAAGATTAATAATTTCCAGCACAGTCGGCCCAAGAGTGGGCCACAGGTTCTTAAACAGTTTTGTTGGTATAGGATCAAATAAACAGGTTGTGCTTTTTGTTGACATTATGAGTTTTGTCAACATGCCTAGTGAGATACTATCAAATTCTGTAAATCTAGTTAATACCTCAGTAGTGGCACCCACCTCAATAGCAGGGTGTAGTGGCTGGGTTAAGGCATGCTGGGATATGTTTAACCTGATGTCTTCTATTTTCTTCCCAAAGTAATCCAGGAAATCTTGTGCTATAAAAGGAGAGCGAACTACAGGTGGTTGTCCATGCATAAGTGTTGCCACCATGTCGAACAAGAACTTTGAGTTATGCTTGTTTTTGTTGATAAAATCAGAGTAGTAAGTCTGCTTTGTAGCCAATAATGCATGCTTATAGTCTAAGATAGCATCACGCCATGCAAGGTGGAATACTTCTAATTTTGAACGACGCCATTTCCGTTCTAGACCTCTTGTTTTATGCTTGAGGTCACACAGATAATCATTGAACCAAGGTGACTGTGATTTGGGGGGAGCGTGGTTTTAACACAGGTGGTGCAATCATGTCGAGTGTAGTTTTGAGCACTGAGTTTAAACTATCCACAAGTCTGTCTACTAACTGGGTATTGTCAAATGTGAAGCTAAGACATCAGGCAGTCTAGCTTCTAGTTCAGTCTTAGTTGAGGAGTTGATGCATCGCTGCAGTGATAAATAAGGTTGTTGTTCCACTAAACACGGCAGTGAAACTGTAAACTTAATAAGTGAGTGATCAGACACCACTGATGTAAGAGGCATGATGTCAATATTCGTGCGTGCGAGAACCAGATCCAGGGTATTTCCACTAATGTGCGTCGAACCCCGAATGCATTGCCGAAATCCTAATGCATCCACAATTTCCATAAATGATTTTTAGATGAACGTTAAAGTCACCAATGATCAGAATGTTATCTGCACTAGTTGACAAATTAGAGTTGAACGCAACCAAATTCATCTAAGAATTCAGAATCTGAGCCAGGAGGCCTATATACAGTGACAAAGTAATATGGCTGATTTTTATTCTTCTGACCTTGGCAATGTGTAATATCCTGAGCAGAGCGGAGAATCAGATGCTCAAACGAGTTATATTTGTAACCCCAACAGCTAATAATAAGAAGAAAGTATTTTTGCAAATTTATTAAAATAAAATTAAACACACACAGAGAGACAGACAGAGAGAGAGAGAGAGAGAGAGAGAGAGAGAGAGGACACAACATGTACATTAGTATTCATAGCCTTTGCCATGAAGCTCAAACTTGAGCTCAGGTGCATCCTGTTTCAACTGATCTTCTGTGAGATGTTTCTACAGCTTAACTGGAGCCCACCTGGGATAAATTCAGTTGATTGGTCATTATTTGAAAAGGCACACGCCTGTCTACATATAAGGTCCCACAGTTGGAGAGACGAGAACCTTCCAGAAGGACAACCATCTCTGCAGCAATCCACCAATCAGGCCTGTATGGTAGAGTGGCCAGACAGAAGCCACTCCCTAGTTAAAGGCAGATGGCAGCCCACCTGGAGTTTGCCAAAAGGCACTTGAAGGTCTCTCAGACCATGAGAAACAAAATTCTCTGGCCTGATGAGACAAAGACTGAACTCTTTGGTGTGTGGTGCACCTGAAAGCATCTAGCTGTTAATCCAAATGATGAGTCTCTGCAGAACTCAAGAGTTCATGCTCTGGCTGGGACAGCTATGGACATCGCTGCTGTCTACTAATGTCCAGGAAAATAAACTAGTACCAAACCCAGGTAATGCCACTGTCACGTGTCCTCAGTGTGCACGATGAGTCTGTGATTGTGTTCCAATCAGTGACCACACATGGCTGCAATCGTTGACCGCTTATATCTAAGTGGTACAACTAGGTTGTCTCCTTTCAGAGGCTGCTTGTAAAGTCACAGACGTACAACACCACCCACCCACCCAAAAATGAAGGATACAACAGGTATAGCCATCACAGCCCAAACAATCTCATAATTTGTGCAATTTGTTTTAAAGATAAACAGTAACTTAAAAAATGACAAAATGACACTTTAGATTCCATATGTACATAAGTATAAATAAGTACTAAAGGCTAATGATACCCACTATGCTAACTTGGCACACGTAGCTCTCAAGGGTGCCAGGTGATGGCGACAGGAATCAGTCAAAAGCAAAATGTTCTGTGGGTTCGGCCGTGTCATTTCGGAACTGTGCCCGGCCGGGGTCTGAGGTAAGCTCACCCACCAGGTGCTCGCTGATGGGCCTTCTGTCCAGGCCTGGCTCCAGACAGAGGCCCCAGGCTTCCTCCAGGTCAGGTAACGTTTCCTCTGCCTTATTTTTTTCATGGAGTCTTTGTGAACCATTCTTCGTCTGGCCCATCACCTGAGACCCATTTGCCATGCGAGACCCCATCACGAGCACGAAGGCTCCAGACAACACAGCTTTCAGGTTCATAGGGGCACACAAACCTCGCCACCACAAGAAGGTGATGTTCCCAGAATTTTATGTCAAAAATTAAATGCATTGCAAAGACATCTTTTGTATACCAGATTTCACCAACCAGTGAAAAATGAATTTGGAGAAATTTCACCACAATAAGTATCACCTTTGTTTATAGTATCACCTTTGTTTAACGCTTCATCCGAATGAATCACACATTTGATGAAAGAAATTTGCGTTTTGTGACATGTTGATAATGTAGCCGCATTTTCACTGGTTTCAAATGGGTGAAAAGACATTCAGACAGATTTCACCCAATTTTCAACCAAAAAACAACATTGAAATTACTTCTTGTGCTCACTGGCTCACATTTTGGCTCATTTTGCACTGGGCGGTTCAGCACTCCTCACAGGTCGTGCACGACATCAGAGGTCAGACTGCCAACTGACACATTAACGTTTTAATTTATTTTGAGATTGGTCCTTTACATCATTCTCCTACACGTGTAGTTCAATTTACTGCCAGTAGGGGGAGGCAGAGCATCAGGCACCGATTGGCTTCAAGTTTGTGACGTAGATATCAGCGCCATCTTGACACCCAACACTCTTGTATGACTAATTTAGGAATACATAAAGTAAGGTACTAAGCAGTGTTGCCACAGTTACTTTGAAAAAGTAATCCAATTACTGATTACTCCTTGAAAAAGTAACTTAGTTACTTTACTGATTACTCAATTGTAAAAGTAACTAAGTTAGATTACTAGTTACTTTTTAAGTTACTTTTCCCAGCTGCTGACAACAACCCTCTGCCACCTCAACATGACAATGATACCTGTTTTGCCAAAACTTACTTTATAGTCACCCTTTCTTGACTTCAATGAAAATAAATACTTGTTTTATAAAAAGTAAAATAAAGACCTCTTTCTTGACCTCATATTTAACTGTTGACAGCACTGTAACAGTAAAACTTGCAATTTCGAACCTACATTGTTTATAAATGTAACTATTAAATTCATTCTAGCATTTTTCTAACATTTAAATTCTCTCTAAATATTTTACTTGTAGAAATTAATATTATTTTAAGTAGTATTAGTAGTTGTAGTAAAAAAAGGCTTCAAAACCGGACCTTTAATCTAGGGGTGTTGTGGGGGGGCACATCCCTCCCCCACGCCCCCATTCCATCTGGATTCGCCCCTACTTTGGCGTTTGAGCACAAAGAATGGATAACATTTATTTATGCAGAAAACGTGACCAGATTTACAGGTAAGAAAGTTTTATTGAGTTTAGGTGCATTTGAGTGGAAAATAGTGTTAGTTGTTGACGCGTCGCGGAGGATCAGCTGTTTTTAACGTGCAGATACGGAGCGGCTCAGCTCAGCTCTAAATAAAGGAGGAAAAAAAGTATAAAAATGTCTTTGTAAAGCTCAGTGCACGTGTGATGATCACCGCGCTTTAAGAGACGACGAGTCGAGCAGCTGCAAAAAACCGCGGATGAAAAGCTCACAGCTCACTTAAAGTGTGTAGTTCAGTCGAACCCCGACCTCCTGCCCACGGACCAAGTTTAATGCTGCTGTTGACCCACAATGAAAAATAATAGTAACGCACAGTGACATGGAGAAGTAACTTTAATCTGATTACTGATTTGGAAAGATTAACGCGTTAGATTACTCGTTACTAAAAAAAAGTGGTCAGATTAGAGTAACGCGTTACCGGCATCACTGGTACTAAGACAGTAGAACCAACAACTACAAATTAAATTACGAATTTTACATACTTAGTTATTTTTTGTGAAATAAATAACAGTTCAGCAGCGATTGTGAGATAAAGTAGTAACTGTGGAATTCATTTTTGTGAACTTGTACACCGAATCAACCTGTTAACTCAAAGGCCTCATTTATATAAAACTACAGATGTCTCAAATAATTTAATTAATTTAACGATATGCATTTCAAATGGGGGTCTGGGTGACATATTAAATCATATTAGTGGACGTGACTGGAGGAACTGGGCATAATGCACCTTTTTGGCACTTGCTTCACCAGTTAAAGCTTTATGGGCACAAATACAGGATTAATATTAGTGCAGCAGATAACAGAATATTTACAGAGGAATCCTTCAAATCTGGAAACAAGCAACAAAGTTGGCACAAATACTCCTTAGACATTACTCTTTTGAAAAAAATGAGTATCCACTTGAATTTTCAGTAGGCGGCCAGGTAGGGTCAATTGAAGAAATACACAGGGGTCAAAATTTAAAAATGTTTCAATCATATTGAAAGCTATACCACATTATTTGTCTTATCACAACGATACCAAAAAGGTATAGTCTGGACTATCTATGACTGAATGTTATGGAGTTATGGGGTAAAAACAGCAAGAATGGTAACAAAGGTCAGTATTAGTTTGTACAGGGGTCAGATGTTAAAGTTGCTCTAAATATTGTAAAATGTGATGCAAATTATTGGTTGAGTTAATATGGTTTTAAAAAGGAATAGTTTGCACTATGTGGCATGCTTAGTTATCATGTTACAGGGTAACATATGTCACATCATAGAATCCAATTGACGTTGACATTACTCTACCTTTACCTTGCAGACCAAACATTCAACACAGTCAAAACTATTTCATTTATTAATCCTATTAGTTCAACCAATAATTTGCACCACTTTTTACCAAAATTGGAGCAACTTTAACTTCTAACCCCTGTACAAACTGAAATTGACCTTTGTCACCATTCTTGTTGTTTTTACCCCATAACATTCAGTCATAGATAGTCCAAACTATACCTTTTTGGTATCGCTGTGATCAGACAAATAATGTGGTATAGCTTTCAATATGATTGGAGCATTTTTAAATTTTGACCCCTGTGTAATTCTTCAATTAACCCCTACCTGGTCACCTACTAAAAATTCAAGTGGATACTCAGTTTATTCAAAAGAGTAATATTTGAGGAGTATGTGTTCCAATTTTGGCGCTTGTTTCCAGAAATGAACAACTGTTACAGTTATCTGCTCCACTATATAATGTGTTGCTTAAAAAAGCAATCCTGGTAATAACCAAATGAATGCCTGTGATCACACATTGGAAGCTGACTGAAAAATATTTAAAACATGAGTCATCAGGAGATGACATATCTCCCCAGTCCCCACAAATCAGTCATATGAAGTGTCTTAGGTGGAGTTTGAATCATTCAAGTACACCCTCGTGTTAAATATGAATGAAATTGGTCAACTTGTTCTTGAGATATTGTGCTAACAAGTGAAAATTGAAGGACAGCCGTGCAGACGGGTGGACAGACAGACATGCTGATCGCTATATCCCCCCTGTTTGTCAAACCGGGGAGATAAAAAGGTTTTCCCTTGAAGACTATGTGAAACAGATGACGAGTACAATAGTTGACTTCATGTAAAGCAGAACGGTTACGTAGGAAACGAAATGAAATGCCATTCCATTCCCAAAATAAAACATACAGGCTGTGGAGCAACAGGTGGACACAAAGTCCCTCTCCTGGACCATCTGTGATCACATCTATCAGGCCTGATGAGCTGTTCACACAAATGCATCACTGCTGATGCCTCATCTGTATGAGAGCGTCAGAATATTGTTTAACAAGACTAAAACAAGACATGACTTGTTTTAGTTTTTATCCCCCATGGGCCAAAGGCCTGAATGGGGATTATGTCATGGTGATTTCCGTCTGTCTGTCCGTCCGTCCGTCCCAAAAAGGTATACGGATTCTGGATTCAGCTCCTCTCACACTTTTAGGAGAAATTTTGTGAAACATGATACAAGTCCTTGTTATAGGTTGGTAATACACATATTTTCATATCGTTCCAGTTGGGCTCATTTTACCAGAGTTATGGCCCTTCATTAACAAAGTTAGACTGTCAGTTTCATGCTTGGATGACTGCATTCTGAAATCAACACCTCTGACATTTTTAGTAGGAATTTCATGTAACTTGTTATAGGTTGAAAATATGCATATTGTAATATTGTACAAGACTGACACATTTTGGCAGAGTTATGGTCCTTGATTAACAAAGTTAGACTCCGTCAGTTTCATGTTTGGGTGAATGCATTCTGAAATCAACACCTCTGACATTTTTAGTAGGAATTTCATGTAACTTGGTATAAGTCCTTGTTACAGGTTGATAATATGCATATTGTAAAATTGTACAAGACTGACACATTTTGGCAGATTTATGGTCCTTGATTAACAAACCTAGACACTGCCACTTTCATTAGTTGATGCCTGCATTCTGAAACAACTTCTCTCATATTTTTTGTAGAAATTTCATGTAATTTGGTACAATTCCTTGACATGTTATCAGAATGTAGCAAGCACCTGTACCAAAGCAGTACTTGCCAGTGGGGAATATTGCACTCTCAGAGCACTCTTGTTGTACCTGCAGTGGCAGCTCCAGAGAGGGTTGTTTGTGGGGTTAGGTTAATGTATAATTAGTTATATTACATGTGCAAATGTGCATTTTAAAAGGTAAATGTGAAGTCAATTCACATTTACAAAACACAACAGACTGAACTAACAAAAATACAGCTGTTTCAGCACATATTCCACCATCTTGGTTTATTCTGTTGACACTTCCTTGTCTTGACTTAGCAGTCGCTCTGTCACGTTGTGCAGTATTTGCATATAATAAATAAACTGCTGGTCTATTTTGGCCTGGCCTGCAAAACATCCACTCTGACTGAATATGAATAGCAAGTCATCACTTTGCCTCCGTTGCTTGTAGCTAATGTGACCACACCGTGACACCAGGGTCAGTCAGAGAATGTGAGAAACAGCAAATGTTAACTTTATGGTTTTGCAACAGCAAGAACACTGGAATTCCGGGGGGGCACAGCCCCGTGAGTCCCCTCCTTACAGCTGTCTTTGTTGATCTGCTTTTATGCCTGTATTTCCTTTTTTTTTTGGCATTGCTTTTTTAAATGTGACTTTTGTCTGATGTTGAACGCAGCTCGTTCTGGGCTTCGATGACTGAACACTGCCTGTAAAAACTTTGAGCGCAGCGGCACAGTGTCAGTGACTTTAGCGAGCAGCTGCTACTGTCCATCACACTGTAGAAACACACTGGCTGAGGCTCAGTGTCCAGCTCATGGCTGATAGACAAAACAGACGCAAACACGCTCGACAACCACACGGGCCCATCATGGGACACTAGCCACCAGCTTTTAATAGAGAGACAAATGAACTCTTCGAGCCACGATGAAGAACATACGAAACATTTCAGCCTTATTTCTGCTGGTTCTGGTGACCTGGAGCGACGGGATGCCGACAGGTACGTCAGTCGCCACAATAGCCACACAAACGCACAAAGTTTAAATCTGCCTCCATGTTATAGCAGAAAGGAGAAACAGAGACACATTGCACAATACAAATAAATGCCACTCCAGAACAGCTGGTGGCGCTAGACTAACAGCAGAGTGTCCAGTATCGCTGGTTTACAAACATTTAGCTGTATGTTTGGGTTCCAGGAAGTTTGTTTATTTAAGCGAGCATCAGTGTCGTTCGTGCCGCTGTGAAGAAGTAGGAAAAATTATTTAGTCTTAAGGCTTTTCACTTCAAAGTTCAGAAGCTACAGTTTAATTCTGGATTTTCCATTTTATTTCAATCTGACAAAGCCAGTTCCATGGCCAAACTCCAGCACCAACAAGAGGCTGGAAGATTGGCTACTTGATTAAAGATGAGCAATCTGGATTAAAGATGAGTGAGCGGCAGGAATGAGTCAGAATCAAAGATGAGTTATCAGGATCAAAGGTCAACAATTGGGGCAAAGGATTAGGATCAAATGTGTGATCAAGATCAAAATCACAATCAATAATGTGTGAGTCTAGGATTAAAACCGAGGCCTAATGATGAGTTATCAGGATCAAAGGTTAGCAAATGGCATAAAGGATTAGATCAAAGATCCCAATCAAAATTGTGTGATGGGGATTAGAGGCTAGGGCCATGGATGAGTTATCAGGATCAAAAGGTTAACCACTGGGGTAAAGCATTAGGATCAAAGATGTCTGATCGGTACCAAAGACCACAATCAAAAATGTGTGATCTGGATTAAAGCCAGAGACTGAGGATGAGTTATCAAGCTCGAAAGGTCAACAGCTGGGGTAAAAGATGAGGATCAAAGATGTTTGATCAGGATGAAAGCTCATAATCAGAACTGCAATTGGGATTAAAGCCCCGAAAAAGACTTCAGACAACTTTACTGATCCCAAAAAAGGGCAATTACATTTACACTCCAATTACCTCAGACAAGATACAGCAATTAATCCACAATTATTACTTGTTTACCGTAATAATGGCACACATCAGAATTAAGACAACACATATACATTTGACATTGTTTATGTGCACTAAACTTGAAGCAGTCCGTCATCTGAATTAGGGTAAAGCGGGTGAAGGCCACTGCAACTGGAGTTGCACCACCGCTAGCTTGTGGGGAACGGGGACCTGCCACAGCTTAAAAACCGCGCAGCCCCCGGAGTGGGGAGGGGTGGCGAGAGCGGTGGCCGGGATGGGGTAAAGTGACGGGGGAGCAGGAAGGGAGGTAAAGGGAAAAAAATATGGAGCATGCTTCAGTCTTGTCCATGTGTAAGTCTGTCAGTTTATTGTCTGTGGGTTGAGATAAGAAGGAGCCGAATAATCTCACCAGAGCCTGAAGACATTCCTGTGGAGGTAAACATTGGGCAATTTGTCCTTGAGGCTAGATAAGCCTGGAGTGTTGTGGTTGAGCACTGAAAAACACTTAACAGTTCCACTTGAACAACCAAATCCCAATTATGAATTAAGAATATTCACCGGCCTCCGAAACCTTCAGCTTCAACTGCAAGGCACACATCAGCTGCAAGGTGTCATTCAATTTGCGTCTGAGTTCAAGAGTCAACGCAGTCTGAGAATGCAATGCCTTGCCAACCTCGTTAATCATGACGGACAAGCGAGGGGCCGTGGTTCTTGATGCCGCCGTCTTGCCAATTTTCCGGTAGATCAGGGCAGCACATAAGCCAAAAAGTACCAGCCCTGCTACCATGAGACCAAAAATGAATAAATCCTCGACATCCTCAATGGAGAAAGGCGCCAAGCATGCAACACGCCAAGATCCCCAGGAGTCGAGGACATAGCCCGCAGGATACGTTCCATCTGGGCAGGTAGGATCCCCCGGTCCTGACCTTCTTGTAGAAAAAATGGTGTCAATAGCGTTCAGAGACCAGCTGATCAATTCCATGGTTAATCCAATAGTAGACCAATAGATCCAGAGTCCAATATAATTTGAGGAATTCACAGTCTGGTGAAGTAGGGACTTGAAGGTTAAAGGCAGAGAACAGAGATAAGGGAGAGTGGAGGAGATGCGACCGCTCTCGTCGCAGTCCCAAGCAACATGAAGGATGAGTTATCAGGATAAAAGGTCAAGAACTGGGACAAAGGATTAGGATCAAATATGTGCGATCAAGATCAAAATCACAATCAATACTGTGTGAGTCTAGGATTAAAACCAAGACCTAATGATGAGTTATTAGGATCAAAGGTTAACAACTGGCATAAAGGATTAGATCAAAGATCCCAATCAAAATTGTGTGATGGGGATTAAAGGCTAGGGGCATGGATGAGATATCAGGATCAAAAGGTTAACCACTGGGGTAAAGCATTAGGATCAAAGATGTCTGATCGGGACCAAAGACAACAATCAAAAATGTGTGATCTGGATTAAAGCCAGAGACTGAGGATGAGTTATCAAGATCGAAAGGTCAGCAGCTGGGGTAAAAGATGAGGATCAAAGATGTTTGATCAGGATGAAAGCTTGTAATCAGAACTGCAATTGGGATTAAAGCCCCAGAAGAAGGATGAGTTATCAGGATCAAAGGTCAAGAATCAGGTTCAAACATCAGTGATGTGGAGAAAGGTGTTTAATCAGGTTAAAAACAGGATGAAAGCTCAGAAATGTGTGGTCAAGATCCAAAATGAGCCATCAGGGTCAAAGGTCAACAGTCAGGATCAAAGGTTCATGATTAAGATCAAAAGTGAGTGATGAAAGCTTTAAGAATATTAAAGTTGAATGGAATTTCCCTTTTGCAATACAGAAAAACAACAGAAAAATGTCAGTAGTGATATACGAGGTCTGTTAGAAAAGTAACGGACCTTTTTATTTTTTACAAAAACTATATGGATTTGAATCATGAAGAGTCCCTCCGCACATCTTTTCATGCCGAAAAAGTGCTGATGTCAAACTCTTCATGCTATTTCTGTGGTAGTCAGACGACGCCCCGGATCAACAAAGCGTTCACTTTCGAAATGATCTGGTCGTTTGAGCCTGTCGATCGCGCTTGGTGCACAGCGCGCCCTCAGCCGCTGTGGGCCGTCTTTAATCCAGTTGTAATTGTCCTTAATCTGTGTGATCCCCATAAGATCTTCACCGAAAGCCATCTGAATTTTCCAAATGGAATCCACCTGGCTGTCTCTCACACTTTCTGAAAAAAGTTTGATGCAGCAAAGCGGCAGTCGATCAGCCAATTTCCTGACAATGAAAATCCGACGAGGGGGCTGGACCACTCCTCCCACAAAGCGTGCTCACAGGCGAATGACGCAACCGACAGGCGTGAAAAAACTCACGCATGCGCACGAAGGTTCAAGCTTGGCTGATGCAATCACACGATTCAAATCCATATAGTTTTTGAAAAAAATAAAAAGGTCCGTTACTTTTCTAACAGACCTCGTAAGTTGAGTGCTGGTGGACGCTGGCTGAGGTGCGCCATCTCTGAGTGCCCTTCTACTTACAAACTGGATCCTGGTATGTGACATATGACATACTCTACTGTAAAATTTGGATTGTGAGACAAAAGTATGTATTTCTGGAATGCTTCTTTAAAGAAACAAAACCAAAAAAGTGGGAAAATTCCTGACTGCAATTGTGTGATTAGTCACACATGTTGTTACTGTTTGCACAAATCCACAAAAAAACCACAACAGCCAAAAAGGATGAGGAATTAGATGTGACAATAACATCCTTGTTTTTTCACACACACACACACACACACACGCACACACACACACACACACACACACACACACACACACACACACACACACACACACACACACACACACACACACACACACAGTGTGTTAAACGTGAAGCTGCATGCTCAAACCTGCTGTGACGATTTGTGACGTTTGCCGAGTTAGAAATCTTGTTCCTGAGCCGTCTCTCTGCAGCCAGACGAAATCAGCATGACACAGCAGGTGGTGCGTGTCGAGTCTTTTTTGGGGAGATTGGGGGGTGCATTTGAGAAGTTGGAGTTTCTCTGGAGAAGAAGAATACAAGATGATTTTTAAGATATTCCTTTATTAGTCCTGTGTGGGGAAAAAGCAGTGTCACAGAATCAGTGATAATATTGTGCGGCAGCAGGGCAAAGTGTGTAAACAGAAGGCAAACAAAAATACATAGGCACGGCAAATTGAGAGGATGAAACCTTGTGGGGCCTGTTTATTTAAACAGGAGACGCTGAGTAAATCTATATTTTTATTGTCAAATAACTCCTGTGTGCAAGGTGACGTCTCGCTGCACGGATCCAGTTACGTTAAAGTATATCCAAGAATGAAAAAAAATATCATTCATAAAAATGTGTTGTAATGATGTTAAGTCACAGATGCATCTTGTTTGCTGGTTTGAAGTCTGTCATGTGATGCTTCAATCAGTATGTCACTCTTTGCTGTTATCATATTTTACAGTGTCGGGTGTCCAGATCTTTTTTTTTTTTTAAGTCCTGTGAGACACAAAGTCAGACAAAGATTCTCCTCATTAAAATGGACAAAACAAGTTTCCTTGAGTGTCACAGTGTGACGTTTCAAAGCAGGGAACTGGCTGCTGGGGCCGTGGGTCTGCTACGTCTTCCTTCAATGGCAGGTCTTAAAAACTTAAATATAAAGAAAAAGCATAGCACACTCAAAATATTGATGTCTAGCCGCTGTTTTATTTCATAATAATTACGTTTCGGCCAAAAGGCCTTCGTCAGATAGCAGCTTCCGTTGGACCAAGAGTTCAAAATTGTTTGACAACCCAGGTGCTTAAAATCCCCTCCAACGAGTGGGAGGTCCCAAGAGTGATGACACCCAGTGATTTCAGCCCATTCTAAAAATAGAAGACAAGATTATGAAATGTTCAAAAGAAAAAACATCAGTATAAACAATACACAATTGCAAAAAAAGGTCTTAAAAACATTTTGACTTCTAAAGCTCAAACTGTGTTTGTACGCGAGTGTGGCATCCGTGTTGATTTACAGTAGATTAAAAAAAAAACTGTTCCTGAGTCAAACAGGAGAGTCGTCTGGTTTTCCATCTACGGTATTGCACAATCTTTTGTTTTACAAGCAAGTAAAAGCATTTCCCTTGAAGTCTTTTTCTTAATTTTCCTTTGCTGCCCCTCTCTTCTTCCCTTTTAGCAGTTTTTCTCTTTAAGTTCATACAAAGGTTAAAGCACAGATCATTGAATCTACATATAAACACTTTGTGTTGTTTTTATTCCTCTCATTTTCCCCCCAAACATATTAAAATAGGCTAAAACAAAAAACATTTCTTTTGCTATCTTTCCTGAAAATGATCTTTTTTCAAAACATAAGTGATGGTGGCTGTTTGTCTAAAATGGGTCACAGGACCTTTCGTGAGGATTCACCTTGTTTATATCCAGAAATCAACCAGGTGGCTCTAATCACTGAGATTTTCCATGACGACGCTGACGGCGGTTTTCCAGCTTCGCTCATAACCAAGAACATGTATTGAAACCAGACGGAGGTGTAACTCGAAATGTCATCTTTGTTTTCTCTGTTGGGGCTGATCAGTGATGAAGTTACAGCTAGAAAAGCACTTGCAGTAATCCAGATTATAAATCATTTAAGAAAGTTAATTGCAACATCGAATTTTGTTAAAATTTTGATTCATTCAGACTGTTAAATTAGAATCAGGTTTTCTGTGGTTCTGAAAAATGGCAAAAGTTTAATTGTTGTACACTTTTCCAAACTGTCTCCATCTAAACTAGAGTTGCCAACTCTGGGATTTCGGCTGGAGTGAGACTCTGCCTAAATTTTTTGTAACCCTAACTAGAGGTGGGCAATACCAGGAATGTTGGTATTGATCCGATACCAAGTAAATACAGGCCCAGTATCGCCGATATTGATAGCGATACCGATACTTTTCATATTTAAGCTTCATAGATCCAACGGATCCAAAAGACCTAGGACAGAATTTCGCCAAACATTGTACATCACAACAAAATACTTTATCACAACCAACATTTTTGTTTAAAAAATATCACTCAACACAACTTAAAACAAAATCTCCTGAGGTAGAGGGCTGACAAACCACAATACAAGGGTGCACTGTGTGTTGTGTGACACAGCGCAGCGCTGCAGACAGAGAGTAGACTTTGTTGAATTTGCATGTGCAGCAGTGAGTGCTTGCGGAAGACAAAAAAAAAAAAAAAAAAAAAACTTGAGTATCGATCTTTTTACACGAGGATTGTTCAATATCAATACCAGCGTTGGTATCGATATTAGGATCGATCTGCCCACCTCTAACCTTAACCCTAATTAAAAAACAAACAAACAAACAAAAAAACAGTCCTCCTTTACTAATAAAAATAATAATCGAAGGGAAACTGTTTGATTCTTCTCTATCCACATCCATGATGCCAAAATATTTCAGTAAGCTCATCTACAGGCAGGTAAGAGGCAAATAATGAAAAATGCTTAAAATGGCTGGGGGACAAGAGGACTCTGGGTGGGGTTGGGGGGTCAGACCCCCCACAACCAGGGTTTTAGCCATACTAATGCTCCCCAGAACCATTTTCTGCAGTACATTTGCAAGGAGAGTTAGAGAGAATGGAGGCAGCTGTTTATCTAACTTTTTACAAGATGGACAAAATCTATCTTCATATGCCAGCAGCTTCTGCTCCCATGTGAGTCTTATCCACAGCTGGAGAGAAGAGGAACAGACACCGCTGAGATGATCTTATTTTTAAATAAAAACCCTTGAAGCCCCCAAATCCCCTTCATTTTGTACAGCTATGTTCATAACAGTCCACAGTTGAACAAACATTTTGCAATTTATAACTAGATTACATACAGTATGTTATGATGGCACAATCACATTATAACACAAGTATATTATTAATGTCTTTAAATACCTGAATGGAATGACACATTAAATGTAACGTGCTGGTAAAATAAAATGAGTAAATCCTGTGTAAAATATACAGGTCTTGACTTAGATCAGACCTTATCTAACGATCTTATAGCTGACAAAGTGATCAGCAAGTCAAATGCAAAATTAAAGTTCTTACACAGACAGGCCAAAGATTTGGATTTGTACATGAGAAAACTTCTTCCATCAGTCCTGATACAGTGGTACATGGACTCTGTCATTGTAGAATGTCATTCTGGCCTGACCAAGTGTAATCAAGGGAGGTTGCAGATGATGCAGAACAAGATCATTTGCTTTCTCCTCTCTGCACAACCCTGGACCCACATAGGCCTGGCTGAAGTTTAGAATGGTCAATATGTTGCCTGTTGAGCTCAGAGTTCAACAATTAAAATGAAATCATATGTTTAATATAATGAATAAGCAAGCCTCAAATTACTTGGTCACGTCTTTTAAATTTACAGCTGCACAGCCCAATATTAATACTTGGTGGAGTATCTTGTCTCTGGTCATCCCTCAGGGTTGAAGACCTGTGGGGCTTTGTCCTTCAAGTACATTGGAGCTAAACTATTTAATGTTCCACCTCGTCAAATTAGAGTTTTTGAATCGAAGCCTCTTTGTAAAAACAGGGTCAGTTTATATTCCAAGAACTGGCTCAACAAGAGAACATCAATTTATTTATTATTTAGAAAAAAGAATACTATATAGTTTTATTTTATTAACTGTTATGGGTTTTATGTATGTATGAATGCATGTTTGCCTGTCAGTATTTTGTTGGGCCACAATGGAAACAAGCTTTTTTTTTTTTTTTTTTGCTTTCTTTTGTTACCCTGTATCTTATGTATTTATGTGTTCAGTTAATATATATTTGTATTTTTTTTGCATGTTTACATTTTATACAAATTAAAATCAATACTGTTCCATGCAAGTGGTATGTTAAAGACTGGCCAGCAGATGTCGCCATATTTAACTGCTTCAAACACAACCATTTCAACACAACTGCTTCATCTTGATTCAGTGGTTCAAAATGCTGTTTCTCTGTCAGTGGAATTATCAATTAAAATGCATCAGCAGCCACACAGCATGTGCACAGATAGACTTAAATAACATACCATATGTCCTTTAAACTACCTAGTTTGCAACTAGTTGAAGTCTGTAGCCTAGGTGCCCACCTTATCCTCTCTTTTCATTGAGAAACAATGTGCCGTGGTCTGGTCTGGTCTAATCTAGTCATTAACAGAAAATAAATGGGAGATATTTTTATTTTGGCGTGACAGCGCGAGACTGATGCTGAAAGAATGAGTCACACCAGATGCGTGACAGTTGGCAACCCTGCTAAACCGTGCTTTACCTTGTCTAGCCCCCACGCTCGCTCCAGTTTTAAATTTAAACATTAAACCTTTATCACATCTATCATGTGATATGTCCAAAATTGCAAGTCAGACTGTCTGAAAAAAATGCACTATAGTCAATTTGTAGAAAAATGTTTATATTTATGTTTGCTAGCTGAATAGTTGAATAGGCAGAGGAATGTCACTGGATAAATAGCCATAGGTACGGCTGGGCCTACGTCACTTCTGATTAGATACGGCTGTCATTTCAAATCACCGCTGAAAACAAACTGCACGCACACTTACAACCATTGTTGATATAGTCACCTTTACCACTGTTTATTCGCAAAGGCCTGCCGATTTGGTAATGCCAAATGGCATATGGAGAGCCTTGAAAGGTGTACAAAAGTTGCTGCAGTTAAAAAGCTCATAGTTGGATCTTGGGACAAGCTGACAGCCTGCTGCGAGGCGAGCTGCCGTCTGTCCCAGCCGCTGCCTATTGGCGCCCCTCAATGCTATTAGCTGAGTGACCCGTGGCGTCCGAAGTGTTTACTTTGAAAAAATTAGAGTGTTCAAAGCAGGCCCAGTTGCCTGAATACCCCAGCTAGCAGTAATGGAATAGGACTCTGGTTCTATTTTGTGGGTTTTCTTTCACTGAACTGGGGTTCATGATTAAGACGGACGGCTGGAGGCATTCGTATTGTGCTGCTAGAGGTGAAATTCTTGGATCAGCGCAAGATGGACGAAGGCGAAAGCATTTGCCAAGAATGTTTTCATTAATCAGGAATGAAATTCGGGAGGTTGAAAGACGATCAGATACTATGCGCGTTGCTATGTGCCCACACATCAGAGAACCAGATGTCCGACCGTACCTATTAGCTTTTTTGTGAGAAAAAGCTAATAGGTCATAGCGGCATATAATGCGTTAAGCTCAGGGTTGTTTTTACTGAACCAAAAATACTGTCCTGTTCAGGGCTTAATTTGAGGGGGAGCAAGCCGGAGCGCGCTCCGGGACCTCGGACGCGCGCTCCGGAACCTCTGACGTTGGCTCCGCCAGCTATTTATACTGGATCCGGTGATCCGCCACCTCTCTTGACTAACAAAATATATAAAAAAAAAATCACCGCGATTGCTCTCACTGCCACTCATACCGCCCTCCTGTCTGCTGTGCGGAATTGTGCCAAATCTGGCAACAGGTCCAGAGGCTACATTCGCTGTTTTCATCCGGATGTTGACCGTAGCCGCAGAGCTCAGTGGCCACCGAGAGAGGACTTGGATTCTTTGCGGGTCCCGCATCCGTACCCCCGGAAGCAGTGAGCGAAGGGAGAGCCGCGCATTGTGTTCTGCGTGTGTCTGTTTATAATCTTCTCGCACAGAAGAAAAAAGAGAGTGTTTACACAAGAGAGAAAAGTGAGAAAATGTTAATGCCTGTTTGCGAAAAGTGTGTAGTGAGGGGTTTTAAGCCTTAAAACATCTATAATTGTAAAAAAAATAGCGCTGACTACTTTGCGGATTTCTTTTAACGCGGGTTATTTTTAGAACGTAACTCCTGCGATAAACGAGGGACCACTGTACATCATTAAACAGGAATTTGTATTATATCCGGATTTGGTGTGACTAGTGTTATTAGATCTACAATACATGCCCAGTTTATTTTTGGTGTGGCGCACAGCAATGTTCACAAGCCCCCCCCCCCCCCCCCCCGCCCTTTTTTTTTTTTTGCACCGGAGCCACCCATCCTCTGCACTCCGGGACCTCCCACTTTACAAATTAAGCACTGGTCCTGTTAACATCTATATATACAGTCTATGGTTAAAATATGTAACCCTTTGTAGCTTTAGCTATCCTAGCCCCCAAGCTAGCTCCAGCTTTAAATTAAAACATTAAAATCCTTTATCACATTTGATATGTCATAAACTTGCAAGTCAGACCTTCTGTAAAAATACACTGTAGTCTGTAGTAAAAAAATGTTTATGTTATTGTTTGATATCTGAAAGGCTAAACAGGCCGTGTAATGTCACCAGATAATAGCTACATTAGCTTTTTGTGAGCTAGCTATATGCTAATGAGTTAAGCTCAGCGTGGTTTTTATTGAACCAAAAAAATGTCCTATGTTTCACCGTGTGGAACAATTCTTATGTACAACCTCAAATCAAACTGGGTTTAAATCTAAACATGGCACTGTTGTTTGTTTATGCTTTGAAAGAAATTGCTGAATATTGTTAAACATGGCTCTCAAATGTTTGTGACATATTTGGACACATCAAAGGCATTTGATCATTTGAATATGAAACTTTTAGCCAAACTGGTTGGTACTGGTGTTCTGTTACACATTGTTAGAATGATTGCTTTTTGGTACTCTACTCGACTCTATTCTGTTAAATGGTGCTCCTCCATGTCAGTGGGTTTCACAGTCAGTAATGGTGTCCGGCAGGGAGGAATCCTCTCACCTTTGTTATTCAAATTTCATATGAACAATTTGAGTATTTTCCTGACCACAGTGTCTTACCACACTGATGCTCTTGTTGTTTTCGCTCCTTCTGTGAAGGGTGTTCAAAAGCTTCTGGATATTTGTTCTGATTATAGAATTGCTAATGATATTTTGTATAATAGCTCCAAGTCTCTATTATTTATATTGTTTGACACCTGCAGATATGGCAGTTGTGATGATGTTGTTATAAATGCAGTTTCTTTGAAGTCTGTTGATGAATGCAAGTACCTTGGTCATATCATTGACAACAAATTGCGTGATGACTTAGAAATGAAAAGTAAAGTTGGTCTGTTGTATGTTTGAAGTAATATGCTAGTGAGAAAATTTTATTTCTGTTCAACTTCTGTCAAGAACAGATTGTTCAGCTCGTTTTGTGGTACTATTTATGTGTATTGTGGACAAATTTTAAAGTCTCTAGCAGTAATTCAATTAAACTTGCTTAACCTGAGCCATAGATCTGGTACCAGCTGTGTTTGTATCCAACGTTAGGTCATATCCCCAAATGTACAGAACTGCTTTGAACTTCATGAATTGCCTTTGTTTGTATTGTCGTTTCATGTGCTTTTTCTTTCATGTTGTTTGTATTTTTATTTTATATTTATACTTTTATACTTAATTTCATTTTCATATACTTTTACTTTTTTAATCTATGGCCTGTTGGTGTTTTCACATGTACACGCCTGAAATAAACATGTTTTCTATGTCAACATTTTATTGAGTCTTAAAGTAAATAAACATGAAATTGGTCACTGGATCCTTGATCTCTGGACATAAATAGAAATAAACAAAATCTGTAGTTTTTGTCAAAAGCATTTCCTTTCAGACAGTAGCATGAAAGTCTCTCCATATGTCAGATGAAATCAGGTGGCTGCTGGAGTCTGCAGCCACACATTCGTGGGCTGCTGCAGCACAGGACATCTCATTTTGGGAGGAGAAAAAAAAAACGTTTTGATCGATTGCAGTTTGATTGTTTGTATTGCAACATTTGGATAGAGGTGTCATTTGATTTAAACGGTAATTCGCTTTGGAGTTATAAATTCCAAGTGGACTTGACTCAGAGGGCGGCGCAGCGTTTGGAGCAACGGAACGGAGGACAATGCTCGTTTCTTTCTTGCAGCAAGACAGGAGTCCCAGTCAGTCACTTTAATCCACACAAAAGTGACTCACAACTGACATATTTTAATGGCTTTGAGAGAGGTTAAGAAGCGGAGTTACCGCTTCTGAAGAGGAGCGAAGTAAAGATCCAACAAAGTAGTGGATCGAAGCACAGCTTCATCACTCTAAGCAATAAATGTAGAATTTAACTGATAAAGGTAACTTTTTCCACATAACTTTGTCAATTAATTGCAAAACAATATTGGGATTTAAGTAATAATGTTTCATTTGATTTAATTAATTTCAACTACAATATTGTTTTGCACTTAATTGACAATGTTATGTGGAAAAAGCTACCTTAACTTTATCAAATAAATTCAACGTTTTATGCCTAAGAGTATATGTTTCATTTCTTACAGTGTATTGGTTCAAGGTTCAAAGTAGAGCCGCGCTGCAGAAACGGTTTACAGACCCACTGCAGGGTCTGAAATCAACATAGATAAATTATAATTTTCCCGACAAACACCCTCAAAAACAACGGCCGCTCTGAAGGACCGATAAGGGAATCGTTAAGCAAAAAGGCTATTGATGTCGGTGGATCGAATCATTTCTTAACGATACCCGAAAAGAACTGTTTCTCGATACCCAAGCCTAGTGAGAATAGTCAGACAACCCACAGACCTGCATCAAAGACCTACAACACGATCTTGCTGCAGATAATGTCTCTATGCATCGTTCAACTATACAGCGCACTTTGCACAAAGAGATGCTGTATGATGCTGTAATGCATAGGAAGCCTTTTCTGCGTACACACCACAGAGTCGCTTGAGGTATGCTAAAGCACATCTGGACAAGCCAGCTTCATTTTGGAATAAGGTGCTGTGGACTGATGAGCTTGAATTTTTAATTTACTCAACTTAATTTTGAACTCAAACATTCTTTATCCAGATGATAACCAACAGATGGGGTTTAAACTACTAATTCCAAAATGTTGAAGAATTTACTAAAAAACTGTAATGAGTTGGGATTTGCTTCTTCCTCCTAACAGAGTTCTCATTTTTGTATGTTGTGTATTCCTGCCATAGCGCCTCGTATCATCACCTTATTAGAAACCGTAGATGTTCTACAGGACCACAACGCTACCTTCATCTGTGAAGTGAAGTCCCATCCCCCTGTTGACATTACCTGGACCAAAAATAACCATCCAATAATGTAAGTAAACACCTAAAAAAAAGAACCCCAAAATAACCAACAATGTAAATAAACAGCTAAAAAGCTCCAAAAAATAACCATCTGTGTATGTATGTATTCTATACAATGACAGTAAAGAATTGTTTTCTGTTCTATTCTAACCATCTAAAAGAACCAAAAAAAAAACAAAACAAAAATTCAGTAATGTAAGTACACGCCTAAAAAGTACCAAAAGTAACCATCCAATAATGTAAGTAAACACCAAAAAAAGTACCCCAAAATAACCGGCAATGTAAATAAACAGCTAAAAAGCACCAAAAAATAATCAGTGTATGTATTCTGTACAATGACAAAGAATTGTATTCTGTCCTATTCTGTTCTAACCACCTAAAAGAACCAAAAAACAAAAACAACAAAAAACATTCAGCAATGTAAGTACACGCCTAAAAAGTACCAAAATACTCGTACAACCATCCAATAATGTAAGCAAACACCTAAAAACAAACAAAACAAAAAAAAAACAAAAACAATTCCATTATACAAAATAAACACCTAAAAAACAACCAAATATAACCATTTAATGAGGTAACTGAACACCTAAAAACAGATTCACCTGCAGTTTGACTCAAGCATATAATATCTGAGAATAATTTCTTTCCATTCAGAGTCCATGTGATGTTCAACACTTTGGTCTGTATTTCTGCTGACAGGAATCCATTAGTTGAAGGGGCTAAGACACCATATAACCCCACAGTTGGTAAATTCATGATGCTGAGTTAATGGACTCAGTCAGTTTGTGAAACCATTAAATTTTTATAAATTATTGCAGAAAAACTACTGCATTTTCAACTCTGAAATTTTGCAATCTGATAGATGAGGGTCAGTGAAACCTCCTATTTTGAGCCATGTTGGCATCTTACAATATGCAAAAGGCCCACATCATAAAAATAAAGAGAGGCAACTCTGTTCAGATGTTTGTGAAGTCTTGCTGCTAATCATAGGGCCCTGGAGTTCATCGATACCACTGCTGGTTTGACAAACATGCAGTTACTTAACCAGGACAGCATGGGGTGACATACCTGCATTGTGATGGGGCACCTCGTGCAATACTATGTCCACATGGGACGTTGATCCAGCAAGTATGACCCAGCATGAGTCCTCATTCGTGAGAATCCCAGTGAGTTGACCAACAACTGGTAATTCAGATCTTGACGTGAAGAGAAAGAGGAAACGTCTTCACTCGTTGTTGTTGCTTGCGTTGTAATAATACCTCGTGGATGGTGCTTCCTCACCAAGATTTACCAAACTGCATGAAATGATTTGGCTCAAATAATTTATGGAGATACAGTGGACCTTCAGGTGAGGTCAGGGAACATGTGCTGGTGCCTCCAACACCAGAGCCACCTCACAATGGCTCTACCCTGAGTCTTGATTAGCAACCTCTAAGACAGCCAAAGGGCCCATTCGCACTTCCAAAAAGTAAACATCTACCTTCTACAGCCATGTGAAATGTAGGCATGTCCTTGTCCATTTGCTGGAGCCCTCAGCATTGTGCAGATCAGGTACCTCACTGGTTAAGAGCTATACTGAAATCTAAAAGAATGGAGTTCAGTTCCTACTTACAGTAACTCTTTGTGTTTGTGTACAAGACATCATTCCAGTAAATGGGGACTGGCCTCAATGTGCATTGGACTGGCATCTTCTCCAGGGCCTGTCATAGACGGCCATCTGGTTCACATTACCGTATCCGGGAATAAGCACGAATTACTCAGTACTGAGGCACCTGCGTGTTGGATCATGTCCATACACATACATCACATGACCAAACAATGCAAGTGATACTAATCATCTGATCTCCAGGAACCTCTGGAGAGATGTAATACCAAAGAAATCCAGTTGTCACCATAGGATACTGGTTAGAGTCCAAGTCACAGAACCATAAACACCCTAAAGATTTTTACCTTCACTCTTCTCAGATATTTCCACCACCAAACATATAAATGGATGGTTTTCAGTGTATAACAAAGTATGTTAGTCTTCTCTGCTCTTTGATGTCTCCTGTTTGTCCACCAGGTACTATGATACCCGGTACATTACCAGGGAACAGGGTCAGATGCTGATCATCCCTCATGTACAAGAATCAGACAGTGGCGAGTACTGCTGCCTCGCCAATAATGGTTTTGGAGATCCAGCGAAGAGCTGTGGCGCTCTGCAGCTAAAGATGAGTGCGTATGTTTTAGTCTCCAAAGTTGTCAGACTGGTGTCCAGTCGACTTTCTTCAGTCCAGAACTGAGCAGGAACTTGGACTTGATAGTTCCAAGAATTATAAAAGCTCAATGCATCCTATCTTACAATGAGAAGTGTTATTTTACTATGACTTCAAAGTCACATGCTAACACTGAAATAAAAACTTCTCTCTCTA
Organism: Thalassophryne amazonica; assembly: GCF_902500255.1. Classification (NCBI taxonomy): domain Eukaryota; kingdom Metazoa; phylum Chordata; class Actinopteri; order Batrachoidiformes; family Batrachoididae; genus Thalassophryne; species Thalassophryne amazonica. The sequence continues at coordinate 44,376,071 of NC_047119.1, forward strand.
GAGCCTCAGATTAAACGTCATCCTACCAACTTAACACTTCTGGTTGAATCCAAAGCAGTGCTGCCCTGTGTTACCCTGGGCAATCCCAAACCTGAAGTGAATTGGCTCAAAAACGACGAGCTCATTAAGGTACTCTAACTTCATCACAAAACACAACCACAACAGAACCATCATGCCAATTTGTCACATATTGTCCTTTTAGTGGATTTACATGATGTCAGTCGCTGTAAAATCCTTCATTGACCCCTACACCTGGCTACAGCTGCCACCCTGGGATGGCCATCATACATAAACATTAACTAGGGATATATACCAAGTAATTAATTGGTGGTAAGTTTTGCCACCCTAGGTGGTAGTGACACGCACACTTTCAGGGGTGTAGCCCAAGACCTGTATCTGTTCAGCTGAATTTCCTGTCAGAACACCCCGTGTGATTCTGACTTTACTGATGATAGCATGAACAAAAATGCTATTACTGTAAGAGTTTCAATGTTTTCTCGGTTTAACTTGACATAAACTACAAGAAACTACAAAGGCCCTGAACACTGCAAACCTCTACCAAGCCTGAACACATCTAGATTTTTGCATTGGGATTAAACAGCATTATTACACATTTCTAGTATTTTCCTCCTCCCCACACAATACAGCAAATTCATTAACATCAATGTATGTTGATTCTAGCAAATGTGTTCAGTGTTCACTAGCTCATTAACTTAAACAGACTCAACTCAAATGATCAAGCTTGAGGTGGGTTCTTCAAGTTTCATAGTGCTTGACTGAAAATGTTTCAAGTAATCACACATTTGGTGAGAAATCCTCCTAAAACTTAAATATTTACTACACCAAAGTAGAATGATTTTACCCATCTCATCTGTCTCAGGTCAGTGACCGTGTCAGCATTCTGGACTACGGTGCATTGAAGATCCATAACATCCAGAAGGAGGATGCAGGACAGTACCGCTGTGTGGCCAGGAACAGCTTTGGTTTGGCCTTTTCGAAGCCCGTCACCATCGAGGTTCAGAGTGCGTAGCGACCTTGTTAGAGGTTGCCAGTATTCAACAGTCCTACATGCGTAGCCTTGATCTAGTCAGAATGTTGTTGATCAGGTCACTACTGGGGTTGAAGCTATCTTCCAAATATTTGTTGATTGGTGGGACTTGTTTTTTGTGTATGGCTCCAGTTCCAGCACGAATCCTGCGGGTGCCAAAGGACAAAAGGGTAGCATTTGGTGGCCAGATTTCCCTGGAGTGTAACGCCACAGGAAACCCAACACCCACCATCACCTGGCTTGAAAATGGAAATACTGTGAGTGACCCGATTTAGTAGATCATTGGGCTGGTGTCATCTAGGCATTTGATCTGTTGCTACGAAGAGCAAGGACAGATGTTATCAAGATGTTTCGTTGTTGTCCATCATGGAGATGATGTGATCACCAGTGTTTTTAGTTCACAGCATATTTCAAAAACACATCAAAAGATTTTGATAGACTTTGGTGGGAAACTGGACTTGAGTTAATGTTGCATTGGGCCTGCCGAGGTTGGACACTCTTTGAATGTAGGCTTCTGTTGGTCAGGGTTGACCATGGATAACACAGGTTGTTGTTGACAGGTTGTTGTTATTCAGCAGATCCTCACCCAAAGCTCCCTGTGGTGTGTTGTAGAGGACAATCTGTCCCGGGGTCACCCGGGTCCAGCTCTACCTGCTCCACCCACCCACACATAGAAAACATGTACGGTAGGTGACCTCCAAGAACAGGGGTGGTGACACCTGGTCTACCCCAATTAGGTGGTTTTAAGGTGCCACAGCTTTTCTCCATGCTCCTCTTGATACCACCTGGTTTTAAAAGCAGAACAACCGAAGCAAACCAAAACCTGGGCTTAGTTATCTTCTGCTAGTGGAGCATGTTATAAATACTAACCTATAGTACAGAACCTGTTTAGTTATTATTGATTTATAAATGTAAAAGCATTAAATAAACATCAGTGACCAACATTATGTGAGGTCAAGGAAAATTTGAGGAAAACAGCACACAGTGTTTTATTACTTGCCCACAGACTCCAGAAAGACTCATTATCAACACGCGAGCTACAAATCAGAGCCAGCTGTGAAGGACGTCTGGACAAACTCTTGTTTATTTGTTTGTCTGATGTCCAAAATCATTGAGAAACTCAAAAGAATGCAATAGCTCAACTCTCTGGAAGAAAAAAGATTAAAAAAAATAAATAAATAAATAAATAAATAGGTTTTACCCTTCAACCATCCTCTAACTGAACTATGGTTTTGAGACAATGTGCTTTTAGGTTTAGATGCATCCTGGTGTTCAGTTTGCAAGTCATAAATTATTAGCAGTTTTGGACAGCGTCCCATCTAGAGTGGTTTATTTGAATCTGCATCATCAGCAAAATGTAATCAATCAAAAAAATTGGTTAATGACTTTTAGCCTAATCTTGCAAATCAACAAATTGAAGCAAAAAACTTCCTCCTTGGTAATGGTAATGCTGCGTTCAATGCACCTCCTTAATGGGTCATTTGTAACTTGAAATTACTTTGTCATGTGTTCGATGCACAAAGTAACAATGTTTCATGTTTGCTTTGTTGGTTTTCTCTAAACAATAACCACAGATGTGTAGTTCACAAAAGCAAAGAAACAGAAGAGTGAAAAGGGGGAGAAATTTATGCTGCATAATTGTTTATGAGATCAAGAATAAGAAAAGAAGCTGTGATTATTTTGGCTGTGACAGAAACCACGTGAGGTTTTAAGAATAATTTTAATTCATGGTAAACAAATATCAATTGGTGGAATTACATCAAATCTGGGAGCCGGAGTTGAGAAATATTTCCCAAGTTACAGAGAAGGAACTGGAATTTTCTTAGATTTTTCATATTTGGAGATTGGAAAGTTTAATAGCACTCATTTAATTTGAATATGTATATTTACCAACATCAAAAACACCCAACATCACTGGCAGAGAAGTCAATTTTATTTTTCATTATATATCCCATGTTAAAATTAATTAATTAATTAATAATGCCTGTTAAAGGCTAGTAAACAATTTGTCTCATTTAATGAAAACCACTATATTAGTTTTTGAGGAATCTGCTAACCGGCAGCAAAAACAGCATGTTGACAGGTTTTAAAGTACATTTTCTAACCAGCTGCGCATGCACACACACATGCACACGCACACACACACTTCACAAAAGGTGGAAGGAAAAAGAGTGAGAGAGATTGTTTAGGCAAGAAGAGCAGAATAAACAGTGAATCTATATTATATTAATACGGTGTGTTTGTGAACTGATTAATTAATTCTGGCAGAATTAATGTTATCTGATCTCTGACATAACACTGTGATTAGACACTAAAGACAAGATAAAGTCAAGATTATCTGCTTACATCTGAAGCAGATAGTGCAGCAGATAAATACATATATCATAAGAATCTTCCCTTTTTAATGCAAGCAGCAATGGTAATTCTTGGCCTGCTTGCAAGAATAAATGCAAAAAGAAAGAAAGAAAAAATTTAAAAAACAATTGTTAGCCACTTCAATTTTCAATATGGCAACTATTTTTTTCAAAATCGTCACCTTCCTAAAATAATGGCCTGAGTCATATTTTCCAAAACATGACTTGGGCCACTATTTTAGGAAGGTGACGAAATGTTGCCCTGTGGCATCATACCTTTGTGCAATCTTGGTTTCAGTGTTGTTATTTCAATGTTCATTGTGTGGACTTGTGGGGTGGGGGTGGTGAATTTAACTTTTTAATGTGTGTACATGCCTGCTGCAGAACGTGCAATGGTGTTTTGGGGTGTCAGGATTTAATAGCAGAGGTAGTATTTTTGCTTTTTAAAGTCAGCCATGTCCTTTGGATGAACACTAGTCCTCACTGCTTACCAAACGTTTACCTGTGGGTCCAAGTAGTTGCTTGTGCACTGCAATGCCCACACCCCACTAAACTGCATTAGCTTGTGGGCTAACCTAGGTAAGAGTGGTAAGAGTAGAACACAGAATGATAGAGTTTGTTGAACAGATGAAACAATGACTTCAACATTATACAATAAACATACATATAAAAAATAAAATTTCATGTGGCTAATGGGTTGTTTTTTTTTTGTTTTTTAAAAGGACTTCTCAGAAGTATTTATACCAAATTTGGTGCTTGCATCAACTCAACAATTCTGCTGCTGCATTAAGGTCCAGGTTCCACCACAGATTTAAGAATTCAACACCTATGACAGTATAAACATTCAGGTTTTACACATTTATAATATTTATACACATATTATTAAGATAATGATGTTATGGATTTGTAAAATGTTAATTTAAAAAAATGCTCATTTACACTGAACTGTAAGAGAATAAATTATATCTGGAATTCACAAGATTTTTTTTTTTTTGCATTTTGAAGTGAAATATTACTTCTTTTTTAAAGTGAACAACTTTGGTTCGATTACTTGAAACAAACAACTGCAAAAAAGTTTTTGAAGGTAAATTTTTTTTTATTGGCTTTTTAAAATGAAAACGTCAATAAAAGTAGAATTCAAACTTCACAAATATGTTGGGAAAGTGTAGTGACACGGACCCACAACAGGGGGCGCAAATGAACGGTCAATAGATGAGCCAAAAAGTAACAATTTAATGTTGTGAATGTGCACAACGAACATACAGACAATCACAGAATATCATAACAGTCAATACACAGGAGGTGACGTGTGGGCAGGCTCGAGGATAGAAGACGTCTGTCCTGAGAAGAGCCGGAACCACACGATTTCCGCCGCCCCAGAACCTGGTGAATACTGGAGCCGCCAAGTCCCGAATTCCCAGGTGATCACCGTCCCCGACTGTCGGATCTGGTACTGCTGGTGAAGAACAAAGACAGTCAAGTGTGGGTGTGTGTACACCCAGTAACAATAACGGTGGGAATGCCACCTCCACCTCTCATTCAATATGTTGCAGCGGTCTCAGCTGAAAAGGAGCGCCGTCTTGCACAGCCTCCTCACAAACGACCGGTTCTCCTGCAAATTCTCAAAATAACAGAGTTACAAATCTCACAAAAAGGCTGAGAGTGTTACCTCCTATGAAGTATGATATCTCGGCAACGAGGTGGAGATGACGTCTGGTCTTTATGGAGTGAGATGATGTTGAGTAGATGGGTGACAGCTGTCACCCCCGGCTGTGTCCGTGGTGGCAGCGCCCTCTCGTGCCTGAAGCCCGCACTTCAGGCAGGGCGCCCTCTGGTGGTGGGCCAGCAGTACCTCCTCTTCTGGCGGCCCACACAACAAAATAACTTTGACTTAGCTAAAATGGGATAAATAAAAGGTTTAAAACATGTATACTGTAAGGATTGTGACTAGTCAAAACAATAAAAATAAGACTGCTAAAAGGGCAGCACGGTGGCTTGGTGGTTAGCACTGTCGCCTCACAGCGAGAAGGTCATGGGTTCAATTCTGTGGCCTTTCTGTGTGGAGTTTGCATGTTCTCCCCGTGGTGCGTGGGTTTCCTCCTGGTGCTCCGGCTTCCTACCACATCCAAAGACATGGGGGTTAGGTGGATTGGAATCTTTAAGTTGTCCTTAGGTGTGCAGGTGGGTGTGAATGTGTTTGTTTGTCTGTTTGTGGCCCTGTGACAGACTGGCGTCCTGTCCTGGGTGTACCCCGCCTCGTGCTCTATGACTGCTGGGATAGGCTCCAGTCCCCCGCAACCCTTAACTGGACTAAGCGGTTGAAGATGAGTGAGTGTGAGAAAGACTGCTAAAAGTAAAACGGTTTCAGTTGAAGCATAAGTTCATAATGCCCTTTATTACTGTAATCAAGCTTTATAATTTAACATTATGAGTTCAACATTGGTTAACTTTTATGACTGACAGACATAACAACAACAAAAAAAATAACGTTTTGGTCCACTCTGGTACATATGTGACATTTATGGCGTTTGTATCTTGTGTTGGGCTTATCTCTCCGAGGGTGTTCTTGATCTGACAGGCAGCTGATGTGGGGATATTTTAGTGTTCCAGTATGTTCTTGATTTCTAGAATTGTGTTCAATCTAGCTTTGGAATTCGATAATTCTGAAGGACAGCTGAATCACAGTGACCCTGAAGCCATGTGAGCTCCATCGGCATCACCACCAAAACCACTGTAGATGCCCACTTCCCCTAGTGGTTAGAGTCGGAATAACCTGATTATAACACAGAGATCAAAAAGTAGACTTTACCTTTCATCTATAGATGTTGTTGCCCATCACAGTAATAGTTTTAAAACAGACCCAAATCGTCCTCTTTTCATTTGGGGTTTGCTGAGGATTTTTGGCTTCAAACATATGTAGACAAATTTTCTTTGCATGTGATGAAATATTTCTGCTGTACTTTTATTTCTTATTGTTGGATTGTGAAGATCTCAGGTGCTTCGGTTGAGGAGACTTTGGTGGACGAGATCGTCCTGTCTGTCCTGAATGTGACGGTGAATAAACCAGCTCTTTACACCTGCCTGGCTTCCAACAGACACAGTGCTGGTGCCAACACGGTGAAGGCGACTGCCAGAGTCACCGTAGAAGGTGAGACACCTCTGAAATACAGTTATGAACAAATCAGTCCGACAGCAACAGAAGCAGCACAGTGGAGCGGAGGGTCACACTTTTGCCTCACAGAAAGAACTTTCATTCATTCATTTTATTTACAGTGAACAAAAATATAAACGCAACACTTTGGTTTTGTTCCCATTTTCATGAGCAGAACTCAAAGATCTAAAACATGTTTTAGATACACAAAAGACCTATTTCTCTCAACTACTGTTCACAAATCTGTCTAAATCTGTGTTAGTGAGCACTTCTTTGCTGAGATAATCGATCCCACCTCACAGGTGGGGCATATCACAATGCCGATTAGACAGCATGATTATTGCACAGGTGTGCCTCAGGCTGGCCACAATAAAAGGTCACTCTACAATTTTCAGTTTTATCACACAGGACAATGCCACAGATGTCGCAAGTTTTGAGGGAGCATGTAATTGGCATGCTGACTGCAGGAACGTCCACTAGAGCTGTTGCCTGTGAACTAAATGTTCATTTCTCTACCATAAGCCGTCTCCAAAGCCATTTCAGAGAATAAGGCAGTACATCCAACTGGCCTCACAACCACGACCACGTGTAACCACACCAGCCTAGGACCTCCACATCCAGCATGTTCACCTCCAAGATTGTCTGAGACCAGCCACCTAGACAGCTGCTGCAACAATCAGTTTGCAGAGCCAAAGAATTTCTGCACAAACTGTCAGAAACCATCTCAGGGAAGCTTATCTGCATGCTTGTTGTCCACATCGGGGTCTCAACCTGACTGCAGTTCGTCGTTGTAACCGACTTGAGTGAGCAAATGCTCACATTCGATGGTGTGTGGCTGATATCAACTCTATATGAAGGAGATATGTTGCACTGCATGAGGCAAATGGTGGTCACACCAAGTAGTGACTGATTTTCTGACACCCCCCAACCCCCAGTAAAGCAAATATGATGATTTCAGACTGGCCTTTTATTGTGGCCAGCCTAAGGCACACCTGTGCAATAATCATGCTGTCTAATCAGCATCTTGATATGCCACAACTGTGAGGGGGAATGGATTATCTCTGATAAGGAGAAGTGCTCACTAACAGTTTTGTGAACAATATTTGAGAGAAATAGTTCTTTTGTGTATATAGAAAATGCTTTAGATCTTTGAGTTCAGCTCATGAAAAATGGGAGCATTTATGTTTCTGTTCAGTGCATCTAGTGCCAAATCACAACAAAGCTGCTCTAAGGCGCTTCACATGGGTAAGGTGTAACCCACTGGTGTCCAAAGTATTCCAGAAAGGGCCGAGAGGGTGTAGGTTTTCCATGCAGCCACTGATTTCAGCAGGTGATTTCACTGGTGAACTCATCTCACCTGCTCAAAGTGATGTTAATCAGTGAAATCACTTGCTGGAGTCAGTGTCTGTAAGGAAAACCTGCACCCTCTCGGCCCCTTCTGGAATACTTTGGACACCACTGGTCTAACCATACCAAGCCGTCTGAGCAAGCACACAGGCAACAGAGGACAGGGAAAACTCCTTCATTCATTCCTTTTTTCTGTCTTTCTGCTGCTTTTCTGGGTCTGGGTTGTGGTGAAAGCAAACCAAGCAGCTCATCCCATACTTCCCTATCCTCAGCTAGAAGTGAAGACAGCAGGATAAAAGCCAGGATTTAGTTGTGTTACATGCTTATGCATGCTTTTATGGTTATTTAATTTAGAACATAAACTTTTTTTTACATGACAAAGCCTGATCTCTTTATTTCATTTTGGATGCTCCAGTTTGACCTGCTGGATTATATTTGGCAAATGTTTTACATTCAGTGCTCTTCTTGATGCAGCTCCAGATGAACCTAATGTGGAACTTTTGATGTTGGGAGGAACCTGGAGAACATGCAAACTGATGGGTGTGTCAGCAATCAGGGGCTTGAACCAAGAACCTTCTGACTGTGAGACAAGAGTGCAAACCACTGCTCCATGGTTCATAACAGCACTGTGAAAGCTGCTGAGTTTCAAATCTAATATTCTTCAACAGAGCATAAAAAAAGTAATAAGAAAGTTTGTCCAAATATATATACAAACTTACTGAATGTATTTGTGCCTGTTACTGCTCTGTTTTCTTAGCTGTCACCTTTAGTTTTGTGTGTGGTGTCAGCTGTTTGTAGTCTCTTCTTGTGTATGCACACGCACGCGCGCACACACACACACACACACTTTCCTCTCGGCTGTCACTCAGTGGTGTCAAAGCTGCAGATGAGCTGGTTAGTGGAGGACGATGGTCTCTGTTCCATGTCTGATCTTTATCCATGTGTCTCCTTCCTTATTTCTTCTCGTCTTCACTCTCCTTCCCCCGGCGTGGTCTGGATTTTGCCACTTCCCCGCAGAGTGGAGGTAAGAGATGGTCTGCATGTCATCCTGCCTGTTCAAGTCTCCTTCTTCTGCTCTTACTGTACATAGTGATATAATTCACGTGTGATGTTCAGGAACACTCGTTACGTTGTGTGTCACTTACTGAATGTGAACGCAGCACCGCTGCTGTGTATTTATCAGACAAACTGTTGATCTTGGTACTGTCTTCCATGCTGTTGTTGAATCTCATTCATATTATTAGCAACCTTGAGTCAAGGAAAATGCCTGAAATGAAATCCTTTCATATTGTTCTTCAAATTCTCCAACATCAGAAGGAATTTCCTTTTCATCTCTTCCTTTAATGTCCTTGCCATTTGATGTCATAAAGAGCCAGTGGGGCTAAAATCAGATTCCTGAAAGCTCTCTGGTTAGTCAAACAGAGATGTGAATAGCGCCTCCTCCTGGCACTGAAGCACAGTTGAGGTCATAAATGTGACTGCAGGATGGATGGACACGAGACAAATGTGAAAACAGATCACAAGGAGAAAACTGCCAAATGTGTCTGCCATTGTCCTGTGAATACAGACTTTTTTGTCCCTCACCCCGAGGGTGGGACAAACACATAAACAAACAGAGGCCTTTATGATGTTACGTGAAGCCTGGTTGAGGTATGCTGCTGCTTTCAGCCATCACATATAAAGCCTCGGTCCCACCGAATAATAAACCATGAATAATGAGCCACGCATGGGTGTGTCAGCAATTATTTGAAGAATGATTTGATGTTTTAACCGTTACATATCCGCTACTGAGGTGTCTCAATGTGCCTCTCTGTACCTTGCATGTGCCTCTAGTGAGCCACAACCAACCTGTCATTTGAGCCTCATCCATCCTCGAGTGGCTCGTGTGGCCACATATGATCCACGTCAAGCCACGCGATCCATGTAGCGCCATGATAACACGACGTTGGTGCACGTTTAGGCATGGGTTTGGTCCAAAACTCCAGCCCTCGTTCCCTTTAAAGTGTGGGTTTTCAATTCACAGCAGCATTTAAGATGTCACATTTTTAAAACGCAGTCAAAAAATAAATGCTCCAGTAAAGTACGGTGGGTGTGCACTGCTGTTCACCTGTGTTCCAGAGTCATTGAATGACCAGACCAGCTAAAACCAAACCACGGGTTCTTGGACAGCCGCCTCTGCGCTTCTTCTCACTGGCTTTATTTCTTTTGACACCGTGATCCCACTTTTAACTTTGTGTTCATCCCTTTATGTCTGCAAAATCGCTCCTTTGCGTGCGCTGCCATTCTGCATTCCTGGACAGCCGCCTCTGCACCCACATAGCAGAGCTCCTAAACCATTAACAACATATTAAATCTACCATAGACATACTTTTACAGTTGATTATATAGAATGAATGAACATGCAACTGTTTTACCAAGCTGTTAAAATAAAAACATTACGAATAATTTTAGCTGCTTCAAATCTGTTCTTCACTTCATGGAGCAGAAGAGAGGGGAAAAAAAGCAGGTGGAATTGTGTGTGCAAGAGGCCCGAGCCTGTCCAAAACAGTCTCTCCCTGTCCTCCTAGCTGGTAGGCTCTCAGATAATGGGCTTTTACAACCTCGTCCTCACCACAAACATGTCTCTATAATCCTTGTTAGTCCTCATAGTAACTTGTACATAAACTGCCCCATGCTGTTGTTGAATTTTGAACATCTTGAAGTTAGCACCACACTCAGAGATGAGCCTCGTTAACCAAAGATACTGCCTCTAAGAGCCTCTCAGAGCCTCCATTCTCCCACGATAGTTGAATAAATCCTCGTGTAGCAAAAAAAAAAAAATGCTACGTGGCTCATTATTCATCCTTCATTATTTGGTGGGACCAGGGTTTTATATTGATTTACTTTTTAATCACAGCATGTTTGTTTTGAAATTTAACAAAGACATAGATCAAAGTGGTCTCAAACTAGTGACCTGGAGCTCAGAAAAGATCCTGCAAGAAAGCTTCAAAATGCACTGCACATATTTACAAACTATGGCACAAAACAGTAATTTTTTTAAACAAATATTTTAAGTATTATTTTACAACCTCTTCCTTTTTTGGAAGACCGCCACAATCTGGATAAAAATCAACTTTTTATTTGGCATTTAACATTTTGCAAGATGTGGCTGAGCAACAGCGCTTTGACACATTTTAACAGCCTAAAATTTAGTTTATGTATAACTGAGCTTAATGCAGTGCAGACAAATGACTGAACTGCAGGATTTGACATTAACATTTGTCCAATTGTTCAGGACAAGTTGAAAAACTCTTCCCAAAATGTGCTACTATTTCACTGTCTGGATAAGAGCTAATTTGTAGTTTAAAACAGGCAGATTTTTGTCCACACCATTAACACAGTTCATCAGTGGACACAAAGAAGACCCAGCAAGTCCAGTCAATGTCCAGTCCAAACTGTATGTACATGTGTGTTCCTCTGGGTAAAGTCCAGAGAAGTTCACGATTCCACTGCATGTATGAAGGAGGTTTCACTGTCTCTGCTTCCTTTGGCTCCACCGCAGAGAAGAGGAATTTAAGCTCAGACAATAAACCAAGTGGGAACGTGGTCTCTTGGTCACACATGTGCTCAGAGCTCCATTTGAACTCTGGTTACCCACAAAACACAGTCCTGGAACCACATGCGGTCTATGCAAGTCCATGGAGTCAGATCACATCCTTACAGGAGCTTTGTAGGAGGGTCAACAGGCGATCGCAGGTCATAAATCGGCAAACAGATCATGCTGGTTCAAAAATGATTTGTCAAATTGGCGTTCACAGCTGCATGACATAAAAATGCAGAACGAGTCAAAGAAGGAAAGAGCAGAGACAGAATGTGAGGTTGACCTATTTACAGGTCAGCTTCAGGTTTGATGGTTTGACGTGAACTCGACTGAAGCAGCAACCACCGTAAGAACCAACATCTGGAGTTTGAGAAAGAGATTACAGCTTTACTGTTTACACAGGGGTGGGGGGTGGGTGTTAACAACAATTTACAAGAGAAATGAATGATGTGTCCAGTGATAGACAGGCAGTCTGTCCAGGGTGATCCCCACCTCTTGCCCAATGACTGCTGGGATAGACTCCAGTGCCGCGTGACCCTTATTTGGAATAAGTGAATGAATAAGTGAATGAACTGACTGATGTGGTAACATACAGAAAACACATACACACGTTATGGATCCAGTCCACATGTATATTTGTCACTAGTTTTACGCTCCAACTGTACATGGAGATTGGGGCACAGGTGGGCTTGGACTGCACATCCTCCTGTTGGGAGGCAATGTGCTAACTGCTGTCCCACCACGCTGACCTCCTCAGCCAAGGCCAGTTGTTATTTTTCATTGGATTTAACAAGATTATTTTGATGTACATCAACTTTGTCCATATGTATAATCCACTGAAACAAATCCTGATCAAAGTCAGGTCACTACGGTCCTAGTCCTGACAGGCAGACCACCGGTGCATCCCCACATAATAAACGTAGACATCAGTCTGCTGCTACCCGTTGATAAGTGGGTTCTTTGCCTTTTCCAGTTGCTGGGCCCTCGGCACTATGTACTGGATCATAATCAGGGAAGTCTGGACTCTAACCAGTGACCTTAGGGGATGACTGACGCTCTTCAGTAGTAGGTCTCTCCAGTGAATCCTTGAGTGCTGCTGGAATCCGTCCATGGCAATCCCTCGTTGGCCAGGAATATGGTCTGTTGTCAGTTCCCAAAACATCCAGGAATGATCTAGAGGCACGTGTGTGTGGGTTTGTTTAATGCAGGAATGTCGTTGCATATCCACAAATACACAGTCCTTAACAGATATGCAGCAGTCTTCATCCGGCTTTACAGCCGTTGGGTTACTAGCTATCACCTCATCCACCTGATCTACTGCTGAGGACTCCTTGTTTCACCAGAGCCCTGTTAGTCCATTTGTGTTCAGGACTACTGTTGGGCCTTCGTGGCTACCATAGCAGCCACTGGGCACACACAGTCCCCACCATATTTCATTCCAACAGGCAATCCTCTACTTGAGCCATTACCCAGGTGTCAATGCAGACGAGGGGTTGGATTTTGACACCACGACTCCACCGCTGCAATGACTTTGTGTCAAATGAGCAAATACTTGGGCACACACAGATGAGTTCTACAGGTATGACACTAAAGATAGAGATGGATTATTGGCCTGGAAGGTTGCCAATAAGGTTCCAGGAACGCTCCATAGTCTGATGGATGCCACAACATGCAACAATGGTACGAACTCTCAGATTGGGCATTCTCAAGAGGCGTGCTCAACTTCCCCATAGCAACAAAAATAAAAACTTATTTTATGAATAATGTCAAAATGTGTGATGCAGGAGCATTTTGAACTATGTGTCACGAGTGTGTGTCTCTACAGACTGTACAAAGGAAGTGCAGGTTACTGCGGTGCGTACCGCGGAGAAGTCTGCCGCAACATTCTGTCAGAAGATTCTCTGGTCTTCTTTAACTCCTCGCTGTCAGATCCGGAGGACATGCAGGAGTTCCTGGTTCAGAGCTGGCGGGCGGAGGTGAATGGACTTGGTGTTCCGTGTAGTCCAGCGATGTGGTCCCTGCTGTGTCACACCTTGTTCCCAGACTGCAACCCTTCAGGGTCAGGACCTGCTCCCAAACCCGTCTGCAGGTATTCATTTTCAGTTCATGTCCAGCTTTTCACAATTAGGATTAAAGTTATAACTGAAAAATATGAACAGAAATACAGAATGTTGTGGAAAACATACTGCTGGATATTTTGGGAACATTTTACAATTAAGATACATTAACTGACATCAGTTAATGCAGTAATAAACATTAACACTTATTAGGAGTTAAAGTGATTAGTGATGATTTATTAAGAAGTCAATATCTTAATAGATTGATAAATACATATAAACTGATATTTTATTGAACATGAACACCCGTAATATGTAATTATTGAACAAGGTTGAGCCTTAATTCCCCGCCCAGCTAGCTAACATTTCACTGTCAAACCTTTAGGACAAAGAAACGCAACTGAGGTTTGATGTTTTACAATTTAAACATGAACTTTATTATTAATGCCTATAAACATAAACAACAACCATCCAATATATGGCACGCTGCTGTCATGCTGCCTTTACTCGGATTGACAGTTGCCATGTCTCATTGCTCAGCATTTACCTAAACTTCTCGCCTATCATGGCCCCGCCTAGCTGTAAAACACCCACTATGATTATAAATGAATGGCAGCCAGTCACTTTGCCTCAGTCTGTTGGAGCTAAAGTGACCAAGTAGTAATGGGGTCCCAGCCATGCTTGACAGCATTTTTAGAAATGCTGTCAGCACGCCATCTGCTGGATAACCTAATGACACCATTTCCAGCAGCCAAAGTGTTTTACTGCCTTGTTCTTTTTGTAAAATAAAGGAATTCATATCAGCAAAAATAAAAATATCCACAAAGATATTCATTCATAAAAGGCTCATATCAGCTGATATTATCGGCTAACCGATACAGTACATCTGGAAAGTCTTCACAGCGCTGCACTTTTTTGAAATTTTTACCTCCGCCAAGGAGGTTATGTTTTTGGTCGCGTTTGTTTGTTTGTATGTCTGTCAGCAGAATAACTCAAAAACTTTTGAACGGATTTTGATGAAATTTTGTGGAGTGGTTGGAAATGACAAGAGGAACAAGTGATTCAATTTTAGTGGTGATCCGGATCACGATCCGGATCCCGATGCTAACGCGTTAGCATGTCTATGGCATTTTCAATGTTAAAAGTTAGCATTAAGCAGTTGTCATCCCGTTCGGGTGCATTTGTTTTCAAATTGTAATATTTCTTAAATTTATTTGTTTATATATTAATAATCTAATGATTATTATATACAATTTTAGAGAAAGAGACAAAAAGAAATAGATCACTGTGCCAAGGAGGGAATCTCTTTAGGGTCAGTGACCCTATGGCCTTGTTTAGAGAAGTGTTTCGTGAATGTTAAAAAATTCATATATTTGCAGTTTAGTTGAATAATAAATTGAATTTTGTCTCTTATTTGTTTTTGTCTATAAGCACATGCAATATCAATATCAGTGCTCAGATGACAGTAGCTTCTGGGAAAGGTGCAAGTTGCAATAAACTGTGATGCCAAGCGCTAAGGATACATGCTGTCCAGTCACAGCAGATGAAACTTTTTTTTACTACTGAGCAAACATCATTGTTAGACTTTTTTTGGTTCAATGATTCCACGGCGTGTACATGTTATGGCGTCAGTGACCCCATGGCATTGGCGGAGGTTTGCACTCTCTGAGTGCTTCTAGTTTTTTATGTTACAGCCTTATTTCAAAATGGATGAAATTCATTTTTTCCCCTCAAAATTCTACACACAATACTGCACAAAGACAATGTGGGGGGGTATTTGGGATATTTTTGAGAATTTATGTCAAAACTACTGCACGGATTTTGACAAAACTGTCAAAACACGTTAGGCCATGGAAAACTCCATTAATACCCCCGTCACACACAGCTGGACATGTGCGCCCACATGCACACGCGGAGTGGCCGGTACAGCGTTTATGAACACATATACACGCAGCTGAGCAAACGTCTCGGCCACACACTCGTGCGCTGCTTTGATCACCTGTTCTACACAAGCAGGCACACGCGCGCGCGTGTGTGTGTGGAGAACAGCCATTGTGAACACGCACGCAGCTGAGTGGACACACACTTATCACTCAGACTGCCTCTTCTACGCACGTACACACACACACTCTGTCTTGTGAGACACACTGATGACAGGTCAGTTTAGCACTGGGAATGTGAGGACGAGCGGAGATTTGATTTTTTGCCTTCTTGCTCTCGGTTGGGACGGTTGCATTTTTCTCTCCTCCTCCCTCCCCAACTTTCCTGCTACTATAGCGTGTTTTGTCTGTGAGGCTGCCAGCCCTGTTCCTCTGGAAAACGGCAAAATGGATCTGATCAAGTGGTCTCTGAACGCAATTGATACAATTTTTTCCACAAGGCACTCGGGAGCGGAGGACCCGACCTGTCCTGCCGAGATACATGTGGCGGGTTACGTGATGGACAGCTAGCGGAGGTGGCAAGGCATGTGCCTGTACATGTTGTCTGTGGAGGACGTTGAAGATGTTTACTTATTTGGAGCTGTGGTGACCGGGTTTCTGCTGTGTGGAGCGGCCACAGCACTGGTCTACTAGAATATTAAGACGGTGGAGGCGGCGTTAATTGGTCCGTCCAGGCTGCCCCACATGATTGATTCAATTGGAAGGGCAGTGTCAGCTCAGTTGGCGGGTGTCAACCGCACGTTGGAATCCATCTCGGGGAGAATGGCTGCACTGGAAAACCGCTTTGATCGTCAGTAAGACCACATCTCCTCTATTCAGATGTATTTGGGAGCCACTCTAAGTTTCAGACTGTGGAATCTGCCAGGCCGCTGGGATAAAATCCTCCCCCTGAAGAACACTTATGATTGTGATTGTCTCTTTGTTTTTGTTATGACTGTTTTTCTGTGCTATGGGGTTTTTTTTGCTCTCCAGTGGTGCTGCGTGAGTTCAACGCAGCAGCAATGGAGGTTTTTCTTTCCCCAATTCTTTCCTTGTGTGTGCTTTTACATGTGTTCATGTACCGGACCGGCTTATGTGTGTTGTTGTTTGTTAAGTGTGTCATGAGGCCGGTCAAGGTTTGCTCAGCCGTGCTCGTGACCTAGGGCAGGGATATACATCTGGAGCTGGGTCCCCGGGAGCCAAAAAAGGCGACCTCTGCTCCTAACTAGCAATTAGGATGGGTAAAAATGCAGTAAACACATTTCACTGTGCAGGCAACATGTTCCTATGTGCATATGACAATAAACTTCTTTTGAATCCTTGAGTTGAGTGGGTGAGTGACAGCTCCACTGACAGCAGTCTGTGTCATCTGACTGTTGTCTGAAATATGATTGGGCTGCATCCTGCAGGTGTGCACGAGGCAGTCCGGATGCGTTCGGACACCGGCTGGCCACACCTCTTTTCTTCACGACTGCATTGGATAATGCCAATATTTGCCACGTCGGAATGGTTCCTCCACATTCTTGCTATGTGTGACGGAGGCTTAAATTTTGGAGATGATCCGGATCCGCATTCTGGATCAAGTTCCACTTAATATAGACTTAGAAGGATTACGTCAAAACTACTTCATAGGTTCTCACCAAATTTTCACCACAGATACATATTAGGCTATGTAAGACTCCATTACATTTTGGAAGTGATCCAGATCTGGATCCAGATTTTGGATCAAGTTCTCCTTTTATATAGGCTTTGATGGATTACTTCAAAACTACTTCACGGATTCTCACCAAATGAGATGAGATATACTTTATTGATCTCACAGTGGAGAAATTATGTTTACACTCCAGTTACAGCAGACAGCAATTAGTCCACAATTATTACTTGTTTACCGTAATAATGGCACACATCAGAATTAAAGACAGCACATACACATTTGACATTGTTTATGTGCACTAAGTTTGAAGAAGTCTGTTATCTGAATTGAGGCAAGTGGGTGAAGGCCACGCAGGAACCCTGAGATGCGCCGCCGTCAGCTTGGGGGGAAGAATGGGGGCTGCAGCTTTGCACCACCGATAGATATTAGGCCATGGAAGACTCCACTGAATTTTGGAGGTGATCTGGATTGGTGGACATCAGAAATCTCTGATTGCTCTTATTTTAATAAATTTGCAAAAAAAAACAAACAAAAAAAAAAAAACACAACAACAAACCATTTTTCTTGTTGTCATTACGTGGTGTTGTGAGTAGAATTGAGAGAAAAAAAAACAAAACAAATTTCCTCCATTTTGGAATAAGGCTGTAATATAACAAAATGTGGAAAAGTGAAGCACTGTGAAAACATCTGCCAGGTTGCAATATTGTTACCCAGAGTTTTTGGGGTGTTGGTCACTTTGGGTCCATATTATGTTTTTTTTATGTCAAAGACAAAGGTCAGGGTGTGTCAAGGAATAACTCTGTTACTTTTTTGTTTTAATGTTTTTCACATTTCATGGTGAACAAACATTCACCGTTATTATAACAGTTAGATGTTTAAGGTCATTATTCTGTGTGCTCTTGTTTAAAACAGAGAACACTGTCTGCTTGTAAAGGAGCTGTACTGTCTAAAGGACGTGATGATACTGGAGGCCAGCAAATCGGTTCCACCTGGACTCTACAGTTCCCGAATCAGGCCCAATTCTCCTGGTTTGCTGCTACCAAACTGTCAAACCTTGCCAAGTCTTCATCCAGACCCAGACACCTGTACACAGGTCTCATTTATCGGTACGACATTTCACTCTCATGTTTCACAAAAATGCATGACCTTAAATTCAGATTATAAACTAAGAGAATGGATTATGTTTAATTTTGATCAAGTCTCACATGTTGCATAAAGCATGACAAAAAACATGTGAGGCATTCTGCAGATCAGGATCAGGATCTAGATCTGTTCCAGTCAAAGGACAAACATGATAATGAAGTTGTATTTTAACACAGTTATAGTTGTGTTGTTATTTGAGACCTTGGCTGAGGTATCTAATCGCTGAGTGCCCATCTAGTTATCACATTGACTTTTGCAAACAGGAAGCTCTGAACATTTCTGTTGGTAAATTAAAAAAACAAGTCAACAATATTAATTAAAGATACCTGAAGAACTCGTTTGAAGTGTGCTGATACAAATCCAGATCTCTGACGGCGGTACGCACACTAATGAGTGCTGCGTTGTGTTGCAAAATTATATAATTTCATCTGTAAATTACTGGATGTTTGTGTTTCAGACCTGAAGAAAGACAAAGTAACAAGTAAGTATAAAAATGATCTTTAACATCAATCTGCGTTAATGGTAATCTCATTAAGAACATAAATAATCAGTATAATACTGTATAAAATACATTTTATTTGTTTATTTTGCACACTTGTTTGAAAAATTACTGAAAAGTTATTTAGTTAACTTGTATAAAATGAGAATGTTTGGTCTGACCTGGATCTAAATATGCATCTCACTTCTTAGTGTGTAGAAACCATAAAACATTAGTTGTTACAGTTATTACACACAATTTACTGTATTTTTTAGAATACAAGTCATACCTTTTTAGTGTATTATCACCGCTTTGTCACATTTTGGCCCTGATCAGGGCTTTGGTTCTGTTGTTCCCTCTTTCTTTTGCCCATCGTCTGCCCCAGCTTTGCTTTATTAATCATTTATTTTCATCATGTGTTCATCCTAGGTTCTGTTTTGCTTTGCCACTTTGTTTCTTGGTTATTTTTATACTTCAGCCATAGTTCAGTTCCATTCTGTCACTTGTGTTTTCATTTATTGTTCATTAGTTTCTCACTTGTTTATTTTGCTGTTCTCATTTGAGTTATCAGTTATGCTTAAGTATTTGGTTTTGCTTTCTGTTAATTATTAGTCTTTGTTTTATCATCTGTTGGTATACTTCAGTCAATAGTCAGGTTCAGTCTTGTTTTGTCTTTTGCTTATTTTATTAATATTCTCTGGTTAATTCTCAGGTTCATGCTCTTGTCTAGTTCCTGTTCATTGTAGTATTATATTCTGTTTCAGCTTCCTCAGTTTGTCCTCATTCCCTTTTGATTACGTTCACTCCACGCCCTGCACCTGCCATGATGTCTTTGTCTCTCACCTTTATGCTGTCTGCTTTGTGTTTTCCTTCACTCACTCTCGGCACATGTTCATGTATCTCTGTCTTTTCATCACTTCACCTTGTGTTGCCCTCCCTATCTTGCACCATGTATCATCTTCGATTCACCCAGCCACACCCCTTTCTAGATTTTTCCCACACGTGCACCTCAACACCACCAACTGTTCCTCGTTTGACTCTGATTTGTCCACCAGCATTTAAACCCTCACAGTCTCACATCTCACCGCCAGTTTGTTGTCGCTTCTTTCACACATTCCAGCCTTTTGTTCACATTCCTGTTTTTGCCTAGCCATGTACCGATTATTTGCTCTGTTCTCCTCGACCATGCCTTTTGCCTCATCTTTGATTACTGTGTTTGCTCGCGCCTTGACCCCTGCTTGATCATGACTGCGTTTTTGTCTGACCCCAACTGTCCCTCTGCTCCGCTGCTTGACCACCTGTGCACCGCACCTAATAAAGACCATGTTTTTCCTACTCCTACGCCAAGTCTAGGAGCCTGCTTTGCGGGTTCAGTCGCTATGGTTTCCGGACAGCCAGCGTCCTAACACTCTTTAATTTGGGATTTTTGTTCTTTGTTGTAGTTTACATTTTATTCTTGCCATTTATTATTTTTAGAGTTTATTTTTAGTGTTTTGATTCCCAGGAAAGCCCTGTATAAATAATCAAAATTTTCATTATTAATGAGGAATATGAGATTTATCATTATATAAGTTGCACCGGAGTGTAAGTCACAGGACCTCCCAAACTAGTAAACACACACACACAACTGCGACTTTACTCCAGAAAATATTTCAATAAATATATAAAATATGTCACAGAAGGCAAATGTGAGTCTTATTAAAAATGATAAGAAAAAGGCGTCTTTCAAAGATTCTGTTTAGTTCATTAAATGTAATAAGTTGTTTTTGTTTGTTTATTTATTAGACAGGATGGGTTAGTTTACCATGAACGGATTTTTAAATGAAAATAGTCAGACACTGCTGAAATGTTTTTTTCTGTTTTGGCAGAGGAATGCACTCTAATGAATATGTTTCTAATTAACCATGTCTGTTATGTTTTCTGTGAACAGCAACATGTTATAACAACAGAGGACGATTCTATCAAGGCGGTGTAAACGTGACGAGCTCTGGGTTACCATGCCAACCCTGGGACAAACAGGTACGCCTGTGTGCATGTGCGAGAAAACGGCATCTTGGGAATTAGAGTGTGGATACATTTTACTTCTCACTTTACATGAGGTCAACGTTCTGAAGGTTCTGACTTGGATTCTTCTGGACCGATGCCTGGTGCTGACAACAACCGTATTGATTTGACAGAAGTTGAGTTCATCCAGTTTTCCTCCATGGCGGCTTAATGAAGCCACTTTTTTTTTTTGTAAATAAAGCAGAAAGATTAAATCCTGGAAATAGCTTAATGTAAGACACCCACGCCAAACACTCCCCAGCATCCCACAATCAAACAACCAACCATTAACAAACTCATAATATTTTTAAAATATTTCATCTAAAGTCTTATTTAACACAAGTTGACAATTCAGTACAATGACCATAGTCCCCACTAATGTTGATAAGATTACCAGTGACAAGTGACACTTTTCTGCTGATGGCTTTTATAAAGTACAGTTCAGGGATTTTGACACTAATTTTGATCTTATGACCTCAAAAGAAATAGACGTCTTGGGGTCACAATGTCCAACACACAGTTCAGGGATTCTGACCTTTGACTTTTTGACCCCAAAACAAACATCCTTCTTGGTGTCACTGTGTGTAATACATATACCCAGTTTGGTGGTATTCAGACAGGTAAAATGGAAGTTATCTTGCTCACAAATGCTGCATGACTGACTGACCGCACGGTGACTCACCTCACTGGCTGCACAGTGGCAAAAAAAAAATAAAAAAAAATCCTGCATCGATGTCATTCCATCAGCCATCCGCCTGAAAGGTTTCAAAGTTTGTTTTTGTCCATGACCTTCAGACATTACACAAATTCTGTGACATCAAAGAACAAAAACATCACAAACCACTTCAAGACCACAGCCAAGAAATGAACAAAGACCAGGGGGTGAGCTCCGTGATGATGATTATCGAACAGACTGACCTGGTTACCAAAGTTCTCAGGATACGACGACATCTGACATTTTTAAACTGAACAAGCCAGGTGGGTGAGGAGCAAAATGTCTTAAACACCAGCAAGAACGACAAAGAATTGTTACGAAAATGTTTGTGCAGAATATATGTAGAAAACGAGAAAAAAGGCGTGCGCGGGAAGATCATAGTGCAGTGTGGGCCATGTTCAAAGAAACATGAGACAGAGGTGGAAAGAAAAAAAAAAACAACAAAAAAAAACCTTCTATAAACATGTCCTCACAACATGTGCAAGTACACACACACACACACACACACACACACACTAAACAGTGTTTTTATGTTTCTGCTGAGAAAGAGGGTCTGCAAGATCCACATCCTGGTTCTGGAAACAATCAGCCTTCACACGCATGTCCTGTGCGTGCACACACGCATGCACACACACACACACAGACACGTTATGTGAAAGTGCCAGAATATTTAATCCACAATGAATTTCACAAATACTTTTGAATAATGTTCCAATCATGTCATGTGACCACTATAGGTTTGAGTAATGTTTAAATCATGTCATGTGACCTGCAGAGTCCAGGAGACCAGCTCACAGCATCCACCTGCAGATGTAGATCTCCACACATAATGCAAAGTGGTCAAATCAACAAGTACAACTTTGAACTTTAGAGACAGAGTTTATTTCTGAGCAAAAAGACAACTTTTATTTCCAGCAGGAGAGTTTTGAACACTGAGCTGAGGGTGTAGTTTATTCAACCCCTCCACATTACACAGTGTCCCACTTTCATAGAAAAAGTAAGACCCTTCGGCTGCTCCCTTGTTTACCCTCAGGGTTCCCACGGGAAATCCGAGGTAGATCTGCATGTTTAATTGGCACAAGTTTAACACCGGATCCCCTTCCTGACACTTCACATCACATGGAGAAATGTGGAAATGTGTGGGGTTTGAACCGGGAACCTACTGCAAAGAAACCAAGTGCACGAACCACTTGTCTACCACCCCTGATACTTTTATAATAATTATAAAATCATATAAACATTTACTGCACACCATTGCAAATGCTGCCATAAACAAGCCACACCACAGATAAGGACAGCTAGTTTCAGTTGATGGAAGTCAGACTTGGAAAATACCGGCTGCTCTCACGAGTAACACAAAGAACTTTGCCTCTAAAAGAACCTTTGGCAGTCTTATGATGACAGGAGTACTACTGGGTTATAGAGGTCACAGATAAGACAAATATCTCACCGATTTTAAATTATTATAGCGAATGTTTTGACACCAGCTGGAAAACAGCCGTATAATCTGTTAAAAACACGCAGCTGTGAGCAGATGTTGAAGTCAGACGTTTCAGCTCATAACTTCACGTCTCTTAGAATGAACTCTACCACTGCACTTTTGAACATCAGAACTTTGGATACATGAAACCACCAGATGTGCAATATTCAAGTTGTCAAGTCTGGTTTCCAGAAACAAACATGCAATCCTTAAATGTCCCTCACGACAGTGAATTTCACAACTGCACCACTGCCCGAGTAAAAACCCGACAGCCTGACTCCAAGATGTATTACATTCATTTCTAAGGTCAACTCTGTTTGGTGCTGAAGTCGGAAATAATTTTTCTGATGCTTTATTAGGCCCAAAAGGCACTGATTCACAGAGTGTGTGTGTGTGTGTGTGTGTGTGGGGGGGGGGGGGGGGGGGGGGGGGGCAGGAAATGCAAGAAAACCTTAATCTCATTTACACCATCATAATATCAATAACAACATTTTTAAAAATGTCAGTGATGCAGCATCACATCACATAAAAAAGCCATATTTGCAAAGTTAAATATTCATTTTTACTGTAAACCATATGTTTCATAATCACCAGTGAACCTCTGACAGATTGCCCAGGAATCTCCAAAAACACTTTAATCTATATTAGGATCATGCTGATCATAGAACTTTATCCTACGTCTATGGACAAAGGATGCAGTGTAAAAATGACAGTATTTCATATTTTTGAATACTAAGATATGTTCAGCTTTTTTCAGTGAAAGATAATGATGAAGAAATTGTGGCAAACAAAGTTATCAGACTTAAAAACTCTCTTGTTTTATTTTCTTCTGATTTTATTTATTTTTTTTTTACCATTACTTAATGGTTATTTCTCCGCTACATCCTGCTAAATGAACTTTGTGAACAGGCTCCAGTGGGATCACAGTGTCAGAATCTGCTGCTCTATGATGTTTCCACTGGATGTTGTTCCACTTGGAGTAATTTCCAGTAAAGTTCTTTCAGCTCCTTCCTTTTCTCTCAGGGTCAACACAGCTGATCCGATGTTGCTGACAAACAAACAATAACAACAATAACATTGATATCTGATCCACGGCAAAGATGGGTGGGACTGATCAGCAGGGATGAGGGTCTGACTCTGTGCTCAAACAGTTTACCAACATGTGTTTCCTTACAGGTTCCTCACCAGCACCGTTTGTCTGTGGATGTTATTCCTGAGTTATTGAGCTCAGAGAACCACTGCAGGAACCCAGGAGGCATCAATGACAAACCCTGGTGTTACACAACAAACCCCAACGTACGGTGGGAGTACTGTGCTGTGCCCCGATGTGGAGAGAGCGGTTCAGGTCCAGGTAATATCTTCCTCCACTAAATGTTCATAGTCACATCAAGTACAACTTTTTGAGGGGTTGGGCGGGGGGGGCGTTGAGTATTCTTGCTACCAATCCAACAAACAGATGTGCTGGAAACAACTGCCTCCCTGAGTCAGATGGTCCAAGTGAGAGATCAAGTATCGTAGGTCTTTCTCATGAGAGAGGGATAACTAGAGCAGCAGATCCGACTGAAGGATGGGAAGTCTCAGCTGTGCAATGTGCTCTCTAGATAGTCAGTGTGAAGATTTATGAGCCACCCCTGACCTACTATCATGAAGTCTGACTGATAGGACAACATGGACACAGCAGTTGAAATGATGGAAATCACCTTTGGAAGGGTGAGGAACTCAAACATCTGGCAGGAGGTCAAAATGCAACCCCTGCTCTGTCTCCTTTAAAGGAGTCAGTGGAGGTGGGTTGGTCATCTGATTAGGATGGGTCTTGGAAACCTTTGGTGATGCTCTGCTTCTAACTGGGAAGAGACTTCAGGTGACACCCAAAACACGTGGCAAGGAATCACCATCCCACACAGGTGTGAGACATGATGTCTCACGTTCCCCTGCTCACATATACAAATGCAATATTTCATATAAAAGTGTACATGTACAGCACTAACAAATTAATTTTGTGTCTGTCAGATATGAAGCCAGAAACTTTGCCACCCCATCAAACTCCTCATTTGCCCCCAGCAGCAGCATCCTCTCCAGGTTATTCCATGTCCATCATTATCATCATCCTGATCATACTCGCCACTTCTGCCTTTGTTGTCATTACTGTCCTCGCCTGCCGGCGACGGAGAAGAAAGTGGCGGAATCGAAAGAGGTGAATCAGATTAAAGGTGATATTTGTTACAGCTGTCCACATTCTGCTACTTCTTACTACTTCTTGTTGTCCTCAGAGTGATGGAGACCCCAACATTGACTGCTCTTCCATCGGAGTTACTGCTGGATCGACTCCACCCCAACCCTATGTACCAGCGGGTTCCCCTGTTGCTGAACTCAAAGCTGCTGGCCCTTGAGTACCCGCGCAATAATATCCAGTATGTACAAGACATTGGTGAGGGCGCCTTCGGACGGGTTTTCCAAGCCAGGTAAGAAGAGGCCATCAGATGGAGCTAAAAGAGGCAATCACAGGAGTAGAGATCACACATACTTTTCTTAGCTGCTGTCTCTGGTTACTTTAACCAGTCTTTGAGTTTCTCTGGACTTGTCTGCTTCTAACTTCAGGCTATTCCTTGCAGAGCACCAGGACTAAAGGCCACAGAGCCTTTCACAATGGTGGCTGTGAAGATGCTGAAGGAGGAAGCTTCAGCCGATATGCAGAATGACTTCCAGAGAGAAGCAGCGCTCATGGCGGAGTTTGACCACCCAAATATCGTACGACTCCTCGGTTAGTACATTCATACAGGGGAGGATCTAGACCCCATTTAGATTGGGGATGGCAATTTGGTTTGAGTCAGATTCAATCTAGATTGCTTTCTACTTCGATAGCATTCCAAACTGTTTTTCAAATCCAGCTCACACTACACATGTCTAAACTCATTACAGCTCAAGCCAAATTTTTGCATGTCTTACATTGTAATCCTTCACCTTTTGGCACTTGAACTTGAGATTCTTTGTCTGGCCACGGCACTGGCTTGCTGTCTTCTCGTATACATGCATTGCTAGTGCAGCAGCAATGTCATCAAATACGTTCTAAATAAAATCCATTCCACCTAATTGTGTTGCATTTCCTGGTCTCAGGATTCTTTTGCAACATTCACCAATGACTACCAAAGACAAACAAGACATTATACAACATTTGGGCAAAGTTAATTTTAGATATGGTGGAAGTTTGCTGATGGGTTTTGCACATGACCCTAATGCTTACCCAGCAAACCCAGAATTATGACGTCAAGATCTCCAAGATAGCCGGATTCAAGCCACATTTGTGTTCAGACCTTAACCAATCTGGCTTAAATCTGGCTCAACCCACATCTCAGAGGCTCAAATATCATTGTTGAGATTCAAAAAACAAAAAAAAAAACAAAAACAACTAATCAGATTTAAACCACATTTGGCCTGAATCCAACTAAAGACAAATTGCCAACCCCAATTTGAAAGGCTCCGAGCATCAGGTGAAGGGGGAAAATTGTGAATGCACATCCCTACTGGGAAAGTCCAGCAGCATGCTCCCCAGGAAAATTTTAAGAATCTATAACGCTTCTCTTGCATGCTAAGGCACTGACTTTCGAGTCACTGTTTTTAATACACAATTTTATTTTAAAAACTGTTAATCTTCCAATTCCGCATGCAGCAGCAATCACCAATCAGCTTTTGTTTATGAAAGACCTGTCCCAAATTTTATCACACCTGTGGTCAGCAACTAAAGGGGGGTTGCAACCCCCTCAACAACCCCTATATCCGCCACTGTCAGATGTATGAAATACAGTGACACATTATTTCCAAAAAGGAAACACAAACACCTGAATTTTAAATCAATAAGAGGTGCAGAGTGCAAAAACAGATACTGAGCAGAAGCACAAGAGTCCTTTGGAGATAAAGACAGAACAAGACAGGAATAACAGGAATAATCCTCGTAGGACGCTGGAAATGTTTGACACCAGTGCCTTGCCAAAGAGAAAAACAGCAGTGCGGTGTCAGTTTTCTACTGTATCTTTCTGCAGGTAGCTGAAACTCAGAGACCTGCTTTTGTCAAAGCTTAAGTCTTTACTTAAACCAAATCTTGATTGTGATTTGTTCAAAATCTGTTGTGTAGGTACAGAGCCAAAAAGATTAAAGTGTCATTGTCCAAATCATGCATATAACGGTCAGCAATCTATGGTGGAGTCACTGAAGCGACTACGCTAGAAAAGCTGGCTAACTAGCATCCATGAACACCCAGTTTCTATGCAAACATTCAGTCTTACAGCTGACTGCCAACTGTTTCAGTGTGTTTTTGAATAGTTTATACTTCAGTATCAAATTTTATAGAAACACCTATGATAGCATCACATATTAGGATGCCATTTACAATCCAACTAGCTAAAGGTTAGCTTGGTCAGGTCATCTTGGGTTTGTGTGTCACAGACAATAATAGCCACTATGAAATTTAAGTTAACCTCAGGCAAAAGTATTGCAGTACATAGTAGTACTTATAGTACTGAACACGCATTATTTCAGTGTTGACATGCACAGTCTCGCATTCTGTCTCCCTTTGTAGGTTCTCAATTTGCTACTTGGTGGAAACCATTGTTTTTAGTTATTCAATTCAATTTCAATTTCAGTTCAATTTATTTCATTTATACAGTGCCAAATGACAGCAAAGCTGCCTCAAGGTGCTTCACACAAGTAAGGTCCAATCAAAGAACCCATAGAACAAGCACACAGGTGACAGTGGTAAGGAAAAACTCCCTCTGATGATACTGAGGAAGAAACCTCAAGCAGACCAGACACAAAGGGGTGACCCAATGCTTGGGCCATGCTCCTGACACAATTGACAATACAAATATACAGGAAATTTTGGAAGTCCGTGATGGCATACAGGACAGGAAGCTTGCAGAAGAAGACACTCACTCCCACTTCTGGATGGAGCTGCACCTCCAGTTATTGAACATTGAAGTTTATCTGCGTGTTGCACTGTACATCATGTTCCCTGACAGGTTTGAAGAGTTTCTCACAATTCAAAAGCATAATGCATTTTGTTTACAGCTTCGTTTTCTTTAAATTCTAAAGACAAAAGTGAGTGATTAATAAAAAATACTGACATTAGCCGTGTTTCCTGTCTTGGTAGCAAGACTCGAGTTGTGCTTTCACTAATCTAGTCAATGCTACTCCCCAACTACTGCTTGATTAAGTTCACTTTAAAGGGTCATGAGATCTATTTTGTAGATACTCTTCAAAAATGCATTTTGCGCATTTGGTGGTTTCCTTCTCCAGCACATAGTCAGTCATAGTCATGTGTTTTTTTGTTGTTGTTGTTGTTGTTGTTATTTGTATAACAAGAAATATTACCATAGTCCTTCAGCTATACTATAAAACCTAAAAAAAAAATATCATGCATTCATTATTAATTGAGGGATGAGACCAGACAGGAGTCTCCATGAACTATGATGTTTGCAGATGACATTGTGATCTGTAGTGAGAGTAGAGAGCATGGTGAGATGAGCCTGGAGATGTGAAGATATGCTCTGGAGAGAGGAAGAATGAAAGTCAGTAGAAACAAGACTGAGTACATGTATGTGAATGAGCAGGAGCCCTGTGGAACAGAGCAGTTACAAGGAACAGAGGTAAGGTAGATCAGTGTAAATACATGGGGTCAACTGTCCAAAGTAATGGAAAGTGAAGTAATGAAAGGAAGGAAAGTGAAGAGGTGAAGGAGAGATTGCCAGCAGGGTGGAGTGGGTGGAGAAAGGTGGCAGGAGCAATTTGTGAATATATAATATAGAAAAGAATATCTACAAGAGTGAAGGGGAAAGTTTACAAGACAGTAGTGAGACCAGCTATGTTGTATGACTTAGAGACAAAAAGACGGGAGGCAGAGCTGGAGGTGGCAGCGCTGAAGATATTTGATTTTCCAATGAGAGTGACGAAGACGGACAGGATTAGGAATGAACATATCGGAGTGACAGCTCAGGTGGGACGGTTTGGAGACAAAGTCAGAGAGGCAAGACTCAGATAATTTGGACATGTGTAGAGGAGTGACCCAGGGTATACAGGGAGAAGGACGCTGAGGATGGAGCAATCAGGCAGGAGGAGAAGAGGGAGGACAAAGAGGTTTATGGATGTGCTGAGGGAGGACATGCAGGTGGTTGGTGTGACAGAGGAAGATACAGAGGACAGGTTGAGATGGAAACAATTGATCTGCTGTGGCGACCTCTAAGGGGAGCAGCTGAAAAAAGAAAAAGAAGAGAACATCAGGACTTGCTTCCACAACAGAAGGTCTACATGTGGAGTTAGTTCAGGAAGGGCATCCGGCATAAAATCCGTACCAACTCAACCTGCGAATCCACGGTCATGACCCAGACCAAAAATAAAGAACTTTATAGCTCAAGTTTCAAAAAGCTTTTAAGGGAGGCCAATTTGTCAGTAAGAAAACAATGTCTGATGACATCTCTTAAAAAAAAAAAAAAAAAAAGTCCTCACAATCTGTTTAATCTAATCCAAACAGCTTCCATCTAAATTTACTCCCAGGAAGGCATTCAGCGACAGGACACACTCCATGTGTCGGTAACCAGCCGGTCGTTGACTTTGCTCATATTTGTTTATTTTGACCTTTTTGGGCTCCAGGATGTGAAATATTTTCTAAATCAATCTCGTACAAACAGATCAAACTGCAGGCTCTTCTATTCCCCTGCAGCTTTACTTTGGTTTTGTGTGAGTGTGTGTGTGTGTGTGTGTGCGTCTCTCTGGTTCAAAACACCAACATCTCTGCACGATGCAAAAGAAACCAGAGATGATTAAATTATCTCTTTCATCTCTAATTAGTCTCTGAGCTAATAATATGCTGAAAATCATACATAAAAATATATGCAGTGGACACGACGTGCACATGTCAGGACGAAAGAGAACACACGTGTGCATGAGCTCATTATTGCTTCAGTATTAATGGATTAGTGAGAGGGGCCTCTGTGGTTTGTATATTTAGTGACAGAGTGAAACATCTTCATCCTGCCGGTGATGAGCAATCAGCCGAATCACACGCACGCTTGCTCGCTCTCCAGGGAAACATCCCACTCTGACCTGAACATGAATTAAAAACACAACCCCTGAAGCTCCTCTCCTCATAATAGCTGCGCGTTTGTTGATTTTGGTGGTCACAGCAAAAAGTCAGCTTTAGAAAATGATCAGTGACTAAAATCACTGAATTTCCTGAAGCAGTCTGTGGAAATGTGCAGCGCCACAGAGCCTCCACTGCTGACACTTGTCCCAATGTGATAGAAGTATAAAAAGGTAAGATGTGCACGAAAACAGCATGCATACGAGCGACGATATAACGGTAACGGCACTGTGCAAACAGGAAGTGACAACGGGACAAAGCAGCTCGACCCACTTTGTCCCATTTTGTTTGTAAGACTTCCCTCAGAGGTTGTTATATTAGGAAGCTCGTCGTTGTCGGCTTTGGCAATTTTGTCATCTCTGTGATCCATTTTTCATTGTATGTGCAGTAGAAATAAGGTGAATACAGTTAGTAACGGTTTGGACCTGGAAATTTTTTTTTTTAAAGTGCCCAGAGTAACTGCCTGTCTCCTGGAATCTCCTCCATGGTCTTGAGACTGTATTAGGAGACACAATAAAGCTTGTACCAGTAGTGATACTGACCCAAGCCAAATGCAAATATAGTGAAAAATCCCTCCTCAAAAGAAGAGGGGAGAAAAAATATCAGTGGCCTCCACCTGTAAAACTGTTCCTGTTGTGGGGGACATCCCTGTTGTTAATTTCATTAACACCAAATGCCCCCCCCCCCCAACCCCCACCGGCTACTTCACTGAACAGACCAATATCCCAGATGGTTAATAGACTTGATGCTATACTCTGATTAAAAAGAGTATATATATATATATATATATATATATATATATATATATATATATATATATATATATATATATATATATATATATATATATATATATATATATATATATATATATATATATATACACACACGAGGTCTATTAGAAAAGTATCCGACCTTATTATTTTTTCCAAAAACCATATGGATTTGAATCACGTGTGATTACATCAGACATGCTTGAACCTTCATGTGCATGCGAGAGTTTTTTCACGCCTGTCGGTTACGTCATTCGCCTGTGGGCAGTCTTTGAGTGAGGAGTCGCCCACCCTCTCGTCGATTTTTTCATTGTTTAGGAATGGCTCAGAGACTGCTGCTTTGTTTGATCAAATTTTTTTCAAAACTGTAAGGCACAAATGAGTGGACACCATTCGATAAATTCAGCTGGTTTTCGGTAAAAATTTTAACAGCTGATGAGAGATTTTGGTCTGGTAGTGTCGCCGTAAGGACGGCCCACGGTGCCTGACGGCGATCTGCACTTCGAGACGGCAGCGTCTCGCCGTTTCAAGTTGAAAACTTCCACATTTCAGGCTCTGTTGACCCAGGAAGTCGTCAGAGAACAGAGAACTTTCAGAAGAAGTCGGCATGAGGAGTTTATTCGGACATTCCATTGTTAACGCACATTTTGTAATGAAAGAACGTGCGGGCAGAGTCGCATGTCGGGCCGGACCCAACCGCGGGGGGTCGCGACAGGAAAAACACCTCCGTTGGAAACCTTAACAGACAAGTTGGAACATGCCCAAGCTGTTAAACAATTTCTCAGTTACTCACTTGTTGAAAGCCATCAAAAGCCGCCTGAATTTTACAAATGGTTTTCAACACGGGGGTGTTTTTCCTGTCGCGGCGCACACAGATTCGCCGAGTCGTCACGGAAACAACTCGGCGAATTTGCGCGCACGTCTTTCATTACAAAATGTCCTTAAACAGTGAAATGTCTGCATAAAGTCCTCATGCCGGCCTCTTCTGAATCTTCTCTGTTCTCTCACGACATCCTGGGTGAATTAAGCCTTAAATTAGGATGTTTTCAGGTCGAAACAGGCCGACGAGTTGAGTCTGGAAGCGCAACCGGTGTTAAACCTATGCCAAACCAGCATGAAGATACATGTCAAATCTGTGGTGACCTGGAGCATAAAGGGAGAAACTAAAGTAACTTAGTGAGATTGGTTATGTTGAGCCCTGGTGAGGCAGGTGTTCCCTTTAATTCATGGTTTGGTTTTGTATTCTGTACCCATGTGACATTTGCTGTCTCTCTCACAGGTGTGTGTGCAGTCGGTAAACCCATGTGCCTGATGTTCGAGTACATGGCCCACGGTGACCTCAATGAGTTCCTGCGGCGGCGATGTCCTACCCAATCGGTGCGCACCTTAAGCCACGCCAGCCTGTCAGGGCGAAGTCTCTCTTCTGACATGGAGGCGGAGCCTCTGTCCTGTGTCAATCAACTGTCAATTTCCAAGCAGATAGCTGGCGGAATGGCCTACCTATCAGAGCGCAAGTTTGTTCACCGGGACCTTGCAACTAGGAATTGTTTGGTTGGAGATGGAATGGTGGTGAAGATCGCAGACTTTGGTCTCTCTAGATACATCTATTCCGCAGATTATTACAAAGCTAATGAGAATGATGCAATCCCGATCCGCTGGATGCCGCCAGAGTCCATCTTCTATAATCGCTACACCACCGAGTCAGACGTGTGGGCTTATGGTGTGGTGTTATGGGAAATCTTCTCCCATGGAATGCAACCATACTACGGTATGGGCCATGAGGAGGTCATTTACTACGTCAGGGACGGTCACATTCTCTCCTGTCCTGAGGACTGTCCTCTGGAGCTGTACAATCTGATGAGGCTTTGTTGGAGCACACTCCCATCGGACAGACCCAGCTTCAACAGCATCCATCGAATCCTGGAGCGAATGCATCGGAACTGTGCCAACGCCGACAATGAGTCAGACACTTGACTGCGATTGTTTGTCGAGAAGCTCTTGGGTGCTCATGTATTTTGGGGCACAAATCCTTGAAGTTGAACAGGACCTTGTTTGCCGATGACCTTCAATTCTCATTACACTGTCACTAACTCTGGCTATTTTTTATGCAACAAGGACAAAACAAAAGAACATCTAAGCTTCTAGGAAACATTTTAACTATTGAACTGCTCATTGTATGTCCTTGGAAGTTGGAGGAACCCAAAACATGGCGAGCATGCAAACTCCACACAGAAAGGACCAGGTTGGAAGCCAACCCAGGTCCTTCTTGCTGTGAAGCAACACTGCCAATTGATAAGCCACAGTGCTGCTCCCCCAACTGGAAACATCTACCAGTCAAATACATCGATTTGACACAGCAGCAACCCAAACGTAGAAACGAGACCAAATGCTGCAAAATATACGGTCTTTCGGAACGCAACCAATTCCACTGCAAGCTTTCTCCAGTGCAAGGTGAATGCTGTGCAACACCCTGGTGTATATCCACCAGCACTAGTGAGACGGTGTGGTCACGTCACCTACAAGGTTTTGGCTGGTAGGTGTGAAAGGCTGTAAAAAGCACAAGGATATTTCGGGCACAAATCCAGCAGTGTGTCATTTGTGCTACATCTACAGATACAAATGTGGTACCAATGTGAAGTCCAGAGCTTCCAGGTTCATATCACGTATTACATTCACCAATCACGATTAGAGCTTAGTCAGAAGCTTAGTCAAAGGTCTGTGATTTCTATGGTTGTTTTTATTGCCATTTACACTGCTGTTGCCACCACCTGGTGGTCGTGGGATGTAACTACAACTGCTTCATAATTTTGTCATCAGTGAAAGTTGGTAGTTATCATCCATGTGATAAAGAAAATATCAACTTCATAAGCAACGCCTTTCTTGTTGGGGATGGTGGGGGGGGGGGGGGTGGGTGGGTGTATATTTTGTTCACACATTTGCTCACATAAATCGAGCTGAAACCTCAAACCAGACACTGAATCCTGAACCTTTAACTCCTGAAGTGTCAGTGCATGTATATGTGCACAACCAAAGACTCACTCACACGTTGCGATTTATGTAAAGATTCAGGTCGATTAACGTCAGAAAGCCACTTTGGACGTTTTAACTACAACCTTCATGTTACATAATGACCGGATCGTATGGAACATTTTAGAACTTCACCCACATTAACTGAAGAACAATTTATTTCTTTGCATCTGAACGTCCCTTCTTCGAGAGCTTATAAGCAACGAAGTCACTGCAGACGTAATTAAAGCTTCAAAGACTAAGTCGTGCTACATTTATCTAAATACTCAGGCTAATTCCATGTTAGCACATCATCACTTTATAATTGTGCAGTTTATTTAAGATGTTGCTATGCCATTGTGGGCAAGCTGCTTTTATTTTATTTTTCTTAACTGTTTTCTTTCTGTAATAATGTTTTATTATTTTTTTAATGCATTTGAAAATTACTGCAGTTATGAAAAGCTTTTTAAGTCTTTTTGGACTTTGTTTTATTGCATCTGCTGAGGAATATTTTTGGCTCCATTTATTTGTCATTGTTAGCAAGAATCTCAAAAATAAACAAGAGCAATTAGAGATTTCTGGCGCCCACCAATCCGGATCCAGATCACCTCCAAAATTCAGTGGAGTCTTCCATGCCCTATTGTCTATTTGTGGTGCAAATTTGATGAGAATCTCTGAAGTAGTTTTGAAGTAATCCTTCAAAGTCTATATGCAGTGAAATCTTGATCCAGATTCCGGATCACCTCCAAAATTCTGTGGAGTCTACCATGCCCTAATATCTATTTGTGGTGCAAATTTGGTGAGAATCTGTGAAGTAGCTGCAATCCTTCAAAGCCTATATAAAATGATCCAGAAACCAGATCCGGATCACCTCCCAAATTCAGTGAAGTCTTCCATGCCCCAATATCTATCTGTGGTGCAAATTTGGCAAAAATCCATGGAGTAGTTTTGAAGCAACCCTTCAAAGCCTATATAAAGGGAAATCTAGATCCAGATTCCGGATCACCTCCCAAATTCAGTGGAGTCTTCCATGCCCTAATATCTATCTGTGGTGCAAATTTGATGAGAATCTCTGAAGTAGTTTTAAAGTAATCCTTCAAAGTCTATATGCAGTGAAATCTTGATCCAGATTCCGGATCACCTCCAAAATTCTGTGGAGTCTACCATGCCCTAATATCTATTTGTGGTGCAAATTTGGTGAGAATCTGAAGTAGCTGCAATCCTTCAAAGCCTATATAAAATGATCCAGAAACCAGATCCGGATCACCTCCCAAATTCAGTGAAGTCTTCCATGCCCCAATATCTATCTGTGGTGCAAATTTGGCAAAAATACATGGAGTAGTTTTGAAGCAACCCTTCAAAGCCTATATAAAGGGAAATCTAGATCCAGATTCCGGATCACCTCCCAAATTCAGTGGAGTCTTCCATGCCCTAATATCTATCTGTGGTGCAAATTTGGCAAGAATCCGTGAACTGTTTTTGAAGAAACCCTTCAAAGCCGATATCAAGGGAAATCTTGATCCAGAATCCGAATCACCTCCAAAATTTAATGGTTTCTTCCATGGCCTAATATCTATCTGTGGTGAAAATCTGATCAAAATCCATGCAGTAGTTTTGACATAATCCTGCTAAAAGACAGACAGACAAATAAATAAACAGCAATGATTTTATTACGTCCTTGGCGGACTGGATTAGATTCTAGGCCAGATGTGGACCTGAGTAGTTCCCTGAGAGATCTTTTATTTTAAATGTACACAACCGTGTTAACATGACTAATAAAATCTGGTGAAATGTTAAAGAAATGCAAAGACAGAAACTGCTGTGACATTATTATGTTATCATACTTACCTTGTGTAATCAGTCATTTGTGGATGAATCAACCAAATATTGTTTTTGCTTTTAAAATTTAACAGAATGGCTTTAAGTTCTAAGCAAACAGCTTTTGGTTGAATTTTTCTTTCCAATTTCTTTTAAATGTGATGCTGTGGATTTTCTTTGTACTTTTTTTTGCTAATAAATGAAACATACAAAACACCTGATGAATCTGTTGTCAGTGTACACAAAAATCGAAATGCATAAATTACAAAGCAAGATTATTTGGTAGAGGTGGCGGCCAAGTGGTTAGTGCATTTGGTTTCAGTGCAGAAGGTTCCCAGTTCAAACCTCACTCCTGCCACATTTCTCCATGCAATGTGGAGTTGTGTCAGGAAGGGCATCCGGCATAAAACTTGTGCCAAATCAACCCGACTCCGAGTGAAAACAAGAGAGCAGCCGAAAAAGGGACTTACTTTACAAAGCAAAATTATTACATAAACTCACCAAGTAGGCAGCTTTGGAGTATCAGCATCCATGCAAAATAATGGTAACCTCACAGGTACACCATAGTAGTATATGATAATAATACCATGTATGCTGGAGAGCAAAGGTTGTATGTAGTCCTCTCTTCTTTTGTCAACTGTATTTTCATATATGTCCACAAAGTTTACCTGAAGTTTAAATACCATAAGTAACATGAGTACAGTTTCTGTCATCACTGTCACAATCCCTCAGCGGTAAGGATGATAGTCTCTTGATCAGTTCCTGGACAGGGTGGATGTGGAGATAACTGACCAGGCCCAGTCTGAATCAGCACTGTTTTGGTCAGACGCTGCACGTGGTTGCTGCGGGAAGCTTCTGCCTGTCAGGATCTTCCTCTCTCTCCTTCGTCTTTTTCGTCTTCTCCTCTGTGTTGTTTGTCCGCACTTCTCCAAAGACATTGTTCTTTGGTTGGCTCCTTCCCTCATGTGTTCTACCAGTCGGCTCTTGACGTTGTGCTTCAGGAGGTCCTTCTAGCGTTTCTTCTGCCCTCCACTGTACTGTTTTCCTTTACCCACCCACCAAAGCTGGTTCTTGATGATGACACTTGATATTCTGGAGCTTGGATTCAGCCTATACACTGATGTCAGTACAGTAGTCTTCCCTCCGGATGTGGAGGATACGCCTCAGACAGCACTGGTTGAATTGCTTGAGAGTTTTCAGGTGGCAGCAGTAGGCGATCCAGGTCTCAGATCCACATAGCAGGGTTAGCATGACAACAGCTTTGTAGACTAGGAGTTTTGTCATGCCAAAGGTCTCTGTTGAAAACATGGGTCGGAGAGTAGGCGCTGGACCTCACCACTAATGTCAGAATTTGATGATACATAGTTGCCCGGGTGTGAAAAGTGGGTCACGTTGTCCAGGACCTACCTGTGGAGTCTCACATCAAGAAGCTATGGATTGACCATGATGTGTGGAGGCTCCTACAGGAAGTACGATTATACAAGGCTGTAACAGAACCAAATATTCCATGACAGCGTCAGCATCTCGGCTGGCAACAGGATTACCACCCTGCTCATTGTGCCGCTCTCGTTGGAGCGACATCTCTGCTATTTTGGAATTGTGGCATAGCTCGCACACAGATTGAGCTCGCCGGACTACTTTCGCCTGACCCAGTTTCCGGTTGTTGCTGGATGAGTGTGAGTACTGACTTATGATCATTTAGGCGTAAAAACACACAAGATACACAAGTTCTTGTGCCAAATATACTCCTGACATTTTTGTTACCCATGAAAACATTCCAATTGTATCTTTCAGAACTTTTCCGGATCAAACTCCATCGTGTCAATGTTTACAATATGCTTGAGTGATCAATCAATCAATCAATCAATTTTTTTATATAGCGCCAACTCACAACAAACAGTTGCCCCAAGGCGCTTTATATTGTAAGGCAAGGCCATACAATAATTATGTAAAACCCCAACGGTCAAAACGACCCCCTGTGAGCAAGCACTTGGCTACAGTGGGAAGGAAAAACTCCCTTTTAACAGGAAGAAACCTCCAGCAGAACCAGGCTCAGGGAGGGGCAGTCTTCTGCTGGGACTGGTTGGGGCTGAGGGAGAGAACCAGGAAAAAGACATGCTGTGGAGGGGAGCAGAGATCGATCACTAATGATTAAATGCAGAGTGGTGCATACAGAGCAAAAAGAGAAAGAAACA
The DNA here is from genome assembly GCF_902500255.1 of Thalassophryne amazonica. NCBI lineage: Eukaryota > Metazoa > Chordata > Actinopteri > Batrachoidiformes > Batrachoididae > Thalassophryne > Thalassophryne amazonica. Next base: position 44,413,961 of record NC_047119.1, read on the forward strand.
GTGCATCATGGGAACCCCCCAGCAGTCTACGTCTATAGCAGCATAACTAAGGGATGGTTCAGGGTCACCTGATCCAGCCCTAACTATAAGCTTTAGCAAAAAGGAAAGTTTTAAGCCTAATCTTAAAAGTAGAGAGGGTGTCTGTCTCCCTGATCTGAATTGGGAGCTGGTTCCACAGGAGAGGAGCCTGAAAGCTGAAGGCTCTGCCTCCCATTCTACTCTTACAAACCCTAGGAACTACAAGTAAGCCTGCAGTCTGAGAGCGAAGCGCTCTATTGGGGTGATATGGTACTACGAGGTCCCTAAGATAAGATGGGACCTGATTATTCAAAACCTTATAAGTAAGAAGAAGAATTTTAAATTCTATTCTAGAATTAACAGGAAGCCAATGAAGAGAGGCCAATATGGGTGAGATATGCTCTCTCCTTCTAGTCCCCGTCAGTACTCTAGCTGCAGCATTTTGAATTAACTGAAGGCTTTTTAGGGAACTTTTAGGACAACCTGATAATAATGAATTACAATAGTCCAGCCTAGAGGAAATAAATGCATGAATTAGTTTTTCAGCATCACTCTGAGACAAGATCTTTCTGATTTTAGAGATATTGCGTAAATGCAAAAAGGCAGTCCTACATATTTGTTTAATATGTGCTTTGAATGACATATCCTGATCAAAAATGACTCCAAGATTTCTCATAGTATTACTAGAGGTCAGGGTAATGCCATCCAGAGTAAGGATCTGGTTAGACACCATGTTTCTAAGATTTGTGGGGCCAAGTACAATAACTTCAGTTTTATCTGAGTTTAAAAGCAGGAAATTAGAGGTCATCCATGTCTTTATGTCTGTAAGACAATCCTGCAGTTTAGCTAATTGGTGTGTGTCCTCTGGCTTCATGGATAGATAAAGCTGGGTATCATCTGCGTAACAATGAAAATTTAAGCAATACCGTCTAATAATACTGCCTAAGGGAAGCATGTATAAAGTGAATAAAATTGGTCCTAGCACAGAACCTTGTGGAACTCCATAATTAACTTTAGTCTGTGAAGAAGATTCCCCATTTACATGAACAAATTGTAATCTATTAGACAAATATGATTCAAACCACCGCAGCGCAGTGCCTTTAATACCTATGGCATGCTCTAATCTCTGTAATAAAATTTTATGGTCAACAGTATCAAAAGCAGCACTGAGGTCTAACAGAACAAGCACAGAGATGAGTCCACTGTCCGAGGCCATAAGAAGATCATTTGTAACCTTCACTAATGCTGTTTCTGTACTATGATGAATTCTAAAACCTGACTGAAACTCTTCAAATAGACCATTCCTCTGCAGATGATCAGTTAGCTGTTTTACAACTACCCTTTCAAGAATTTTTGAGAGAAAAGGAAGGTTGGAGATTGGCCTATAATTAGCTAAGATAGCTGGGTCAAGTGATGGCTTTTTAAGTAATGGTTTAATTACTGCCACCTTAAAAGCCTGTGGTACATAGCCAACTAACAAAGATAGATTGATCATATTTAAGATCGAAGCATTAAATAATGGTAGGGCTTCCTTGAGCAGCCTGGTAGGAATGGGGTCTAATAAACATGTTGATGGTTTGGATGAAGTAACTAATGAGAATAACTCAGACAGAACAATCGGAGAGAAAGAGTCTAACCAAATACCGGCATCACTGAAAGCAGCCAAAGATAACGATACGTCTTTGGGATGGTTATGAGTAATTTTATCTCTAATAGTTAAAATTTTGTTAGCAAAGAAAGTCATGAAGTCATTACTAGTTAAAGTTAATGGAATACTCAGCTCAATAGAGCTCTGACTCTTTGTCAGCCTGGCTACAGTGCTGAAAAGAAACCTGGGGTTGTTCTTATTTTCTTCAATTAGTGATGAGTAGAAAGATGTCCTAGCTTTACGGAGGGCTTTTTTATAGAGCAACAGACTCTTTTTCCAGGCTAAGTGAAGATCTTCTAAATTAGTGAGACGCCATTTCCTCTCCAACTTACGGGTTATCTGCTTTAAGCTACGAGTTTGTGAGTTATACCACGGAGTCAGACACTTCTGATTTAAAGCTCTCTTTTTCAGAGGAGCTACAGCATCCAAAGTTGTCTTCAATGAGGATGTAAAACTATTGACGAGATACTCTATCTCCCTTACAGAGTTTAGGTAGCTACTCTGCACTGTGTTGGTATATGGCATTAGAGAACATAAAGAAGGAATCATATCCTTAAACCTAGTTACAGCGCTTTCTGAAAGACTTCTAGTGTAATGAAACGTATTCCCCACTGCTGGGTAGTCCATCAGAGTAAATGTAAATGTTATTAAGAAATGATCAGACAGAAGGGAGTTTTCAGGGAATACTGTTAAGTCTTCTATTTCCATACCATAAGTCAGAACAAGATCTAAGATATGATTAAAGTGGTGGGTGGACTCATTTACTTTTTGAGCAAAGCCAATAGAGTCTAATAATAGATTAAATGCAGTGTTGAGGCTGTCATTCTCAGCATCTGTGTGGATGTTAAAATCGCCCACTATAATTATCTTATCTGAGCTAAGCACTAAGTCAGACAAAAGGTCTGAAAATTCACAGAGAAACTCACAGTAACGACCAGGTGGACGATAGATAATAACAAATAAAACTGGTTTTTGGGACTTCCAATTTGGATGGACAAGACTAAGAGACAAGCTTTCAAATGAATTAAAGCTCTGTCTGGGTTTTGGATTAATTAATAAGCTGGAATGGAAGATTGCTGCTAATCCTCCACCCCGGCCCGTGCTACGAGCATTCTGACAGTTAGTGTGACTCGGGGGTGTTGACTCATTTAAATTAACATATTCATCCTGCTGTAACCAGGTTTCTGTTAGGCAGAATAAATCAATATGTTGATCAATTATTATATCATTTACCAACAGGGACTTAGAAGAGAGAGACCTAATGTTTAATAGACCACATTTAACTGTTTTAGTCTGTGGTGCAGTTGAAGGTGCTATATTCTTTTTTCTTTTTGAATTTTTATGCTTAAATAGATTTTTGCTGGTTATTGGTAGTCTGGGAGCAGGCACCGTCTCTACGGGGATGGGGTAATGAGGGGATGGCAGGGGGAGAGAAGCTGCAGAGAGGTGTGTAAGACTACAACTCTGCTTCCTGGTCCCAACCCTGGATAGTCACGGTTTGGAGGATTTAAGAAAATTGGCCAGATTTCTAGAAATGAGAGCTGCTCCATCCAAAGTGGGATGGATGCCGTCTCTCCTAACAAGACCAGGTTTTCCCCAGAAGCTTTGCCAATTATCTATGAAGCCCACCTCATTTTTTGGACACCACTCAGACAGCCAGCAATTCAAGGAGAACATGCGGCTAAACATGTCACTCCCGGTCCGATTGGGGAGGGGTCCAGAGAAAACTACAGAGTCCGACATTGTTTTTGCAAAGTTACACACCGATTTAATGTTAATTTTAGTGACCTCCGATTGGCGTAACCGGGTGTCATTACTGCCGACGTGAATTACAATCTTACCAAATTTACGCTTAGCCTTAGCCAGCAGTTTCAAATTTCCTTCAATGTCGCCTGCTCTGGCCCCCGGAAGACAATTGACTATGGTTGCTGGTGTCGCTAACTTCACATTTCTCAAAACAGAGTCGCCAATAACCAGAGTTTGATCCTCGGCGGGTGTGTCGTTGAGTGGGGAAAAACGGTTAGAGATGTGAACGGGTTGGCGGTGTACACGGGGCTTCTGTTTAGGGCTACGCTTCCTCCTCACAGTCACCCAGTCAGCCTGCTTTCCCGGCTGCTCGGGATCTGCCAGGGGGGAACTAACGGCGGCTAAGCTACCTTGGTCCGCACCGACTACAGGGGCCTTGCTAGCTGTAGAATTTTCCACGGTGCGGAGCCGAGTCTCCAATTCGCCCAGCCTGGCCTCCAAAGCTACGAATAAGCTACACTTATTACAAGTACCATTACTGCTAAAGGAGGCCGAGGAATAACTAAACATTTCACACCCAGAGCAGAAAAGTGTGGGAGAGACAGGAGAAGCCGCCATGCTAAATCGGCTAAGAGCTAGTAGCTACGCTAAGCTAGCGGATTCCTAAAAACACGCAAAGTGAATAATGTGTAAATAATTTAGAGGTGATTCAGCAGAAGGAGTGCTTTAGTTAAGGCACGTAAAGATTACACTGGGAAACAAATCGTAATCTAGATAACTAGACCAATCTAACTGCGCAGATTAAACAGCTAACAGATACAGAAAAACACCGCTGTGCTCCGGAACAGGAAGTGATACAATACCGCAGTGAGAGCCAACCACCAGTAGAGTGATAACAAGTGACTTTAAGTTTCTTCAATATTTATTACAGCCACTCTTCAGTTATCTTTATAATTTTATTACTGGTAAATTTTAGAATTAATTTAGATGAGATATACTCATTATCTCACAGGAATTATCACAATTATCTGGGAACTACTTTTTGTGCAAGAATTCATCAAGCATGTTGGCCGCGGGTGGGTACTAACACAGACTACCCAGAAACTGGCTAGAAGTTCGGCCAAAACAAGAGCGTCCACTTTTAGCTTGCTATAAGCCAGGGGTGGGCAATTAATTTTTACAAGGGGCCACATAGGGAACCTGAATTATGTCCGAGGGCCACACATTGATAACTCAGCTGTCTCCCATTAGAACTTTTACAAAAAATTACCTATTTAATAGCTTTTATAGGTAATTTTTATTATTGTAATATGTAAATATTTAAATATACCTAAATAAACGTCTCGAATGATTTGCAATACACAAGCTTGACATTTTTAATATATGTAATAATAATCACAGACCTCATGAGGGCCGGACATAGACATGCAAAGGGCCGCATGTGGCCCAGGGCCGCAGTTTGCCCAGGTCTGCTATAAGCTAAGCTACTGGCGCTCGTGAGAGTGTGCAGGATTGCCTTTGAGTTAGCTTAATGTGACCTTAAAACCAAAGCTGATCTGCACAACATTGAACAGAAAAATGTATTTTTTTTTCTCAATGCAAGAAAGCAGAATTACTCATGCACAGCTGCAGTGTAGACACTAGAGGGCGCATAGAGAGAACAGGTGTGACGTGTGGAGTTTGTCCTGTTCTGTGTCTTTGTGCAGCTTTGGTTCTTGTGTGATGTGTTTATGGCGGCTGTGTGTAGCGCGGCGGTGTGCGTCTTAGAGGTTGTGTGTCTTTGGCGGATAAACTGTTTGGACGTTGGCTTTGGATCTCCTGCCTCGTCTAAACCGTGGATGTCTCACTCCCACTTCCTCCACTCTTCTCTCTTCACCTCGATCCTCCCACTTACTCCTCTCTGCTCCACTCATTTTTCTCTTTCGTTCCTTTTTTGTGCTTTCTGTAAACTCTTTGGTTTGAGTGATATATGCATAAATAAAATAAATAAATCTTTTTTTAATTACATCTGCCAAGGAAGTTGTGCTTTTGTCTATCAGGATGAGGGATGGATCCGGGCAGAGATGGGGAGAGGCGCCAAAAAAAAAGAAAAAAAGACAAGATGCAAAGAAAAAAATATGAAGAAAAAATGACGTAAAAAGAAAAATAAAGGCAGAAAATAAAAAAAAAATCAGTTTGATAACCTAATGTTTGCCACAATTTCTTCGTCGTTATCTTCATTGAAATAAACAAAGACCTGAACATATCTCACTGTGTTCAACAATATGCCATAATTTTTATACTGTATCATCTGTCCAGAGAAGTAGATAAACATTAAATATACTCTATCACAGTGGTAAATCAACTCTTATTGGAGTAGAAACACTTGATTTGACAAGACGGTCGACCTGATTTCACTCTATAATAGAGTGTATTTTACTTTAGACTGGGACCAGATGTTATCCCGTACTGTGTATGATCTGCATGATGCTCTTATAGATTAAAGAGTTTTTGGAGATTCCTGGAAAATCTGTCAAAAATCCACTGGGGATGATGAAACATGTGGTTCACAGTAAAAATTAAGGTTTTATTTCGCAAATTTGACATTTTTATGTTAGTATTTATGCAGGAAAGAGCTGCTTACTACTAGTATAATTATATCTTTTTTAATATCAGTGACAATTTTACACTGTCTTTCCATGAATGAGTAGAATCTGCATTATCTATTTTATTGACTCTTCCCCTAACTAAAGTTTTTGGTACTTACAGAAGGTTCCGGGTGGGGCCTGTGGGTGTGGCATAATACTAAGGATTATCCAATCACACGTGGTTAAAAACCAACGTCAACCAGATGCAGGACTACTGTAGTTGAAAAGCTATGAAATAAAAAATATTTTTTTATTTTTTCAAAGTTTTTATATGTTTTCTTCTACTGTTGCTAATTAGAGGAAGGGGAGACACACTACTGCCACCTACTGCTGCTACTGAACACTGATGTGAATGTGTGTGTCACCAACATTGGAACTGTACATGAAATATGCACTACACACACACACACACACACACACACACACACACACACACACACACACACACACACACACACACACACACACACACACAAATCTAAATTCTGATGAAAATTTGGAGGAATTCAGTGACTGTGATGAAACTGTTTGAAATTAAGTGAAATCTGCTCTGAAATTTTGTTAGCAAAATGCTTGTGACATCGCCCCATTATAGCTTTTTCTTTCATTGACTTGAAAATGTTCTCATCATTATAGATGCCGGGGAAACACCGTAATCCTAATGGTGTCTCACGGCACAGAGCTACATAAATCTAACACTAAAACTATCAGATATGCGTTTGCTCAGAGGGATTATTCTCACATTGTTTACAACTACATGCAACAATTCTGCAAGTTTTGGTTCAAACTCTTTAAACTCCCTAAGTGTTCCATCAGACTCAGCATGTTGCCTACTTGGTCATTTTACAGGCATCAATACAAATCCAGCAAAACCTCTAATACTGCTTGCAGAAAATGTTTGGTGCTGCAGATTCTGTGAAGTCAAATTCATTCATAGTGAAAAACATGAAGGCTTCAAATCGATTCACTGTGTTTTAAATGAACTTCTTATTTTTCTGTGACAATCTCTTTCCCTTTTCAACAATGTTTTTTCAGGCTGTCAGGCTGTAATGTGGAGTGTTTGCACAATAAAAATGGCTGAAGCCTTTTAATCTCTTCTGCACGATTTGGCTGGTCGTAAATTGCGATTATTAGCTACAGATGCATTTGGATATTTGAACGTTTGGCAGACAGGAAACCCGACTGGGATCTGTGGACAGTGTCTTTATTGACACTGATGGAGATGTGGCGTCCTCCTCACTCAGCGACAACGCACACAACGTCCTGTGTCGCCTTGACGGCTTGCTCTAATTGGTCCAAGCTCAGAGCAACAGGAAGTAAGAGAACATATATCAGTCAGTTGCAGGCCCCAGCCATGGAACAATAAACATAGAGCGTTCTTTCCTCAAAAAACATGTGGCTGCTACAGCTTTGACTTAATTCACACCACACGTAACAGCTCTGAACAAGTGTAAAGCAGGAAAAAATAGGGCAATGTGAATTTTAGCTGGTGGCCTACATCAAGAAGTGGGTCATAAATATTGGCCATCACAAGTAAAGTTAAATTATTTAGTCCAAGCATCTTGATGTTACCTAGCTTAAATCAGTTTTTAACCCAGCTACATGTTGACTACCAGAGTTGGCAAGCCAATGCCTTAACTGGTCTAGACTACCCTTACCAAAAAATAGTACTGAGAAGTATATAAAAAGTAAACTGGAAGTATACTTGAAACATACTTGCATGTACTACTTTTTGGTAAGGGATAGCTATCTCACTAACTTGGTTAATTGTTATAAGAATAAAACTAAATCAACTTTCTTGTCCTACAGGACGGCTTTCTGTCCCTAGGGTGAATAAAAAGTCTGTGGATCACAGAGCTTTCTCTTATCATGCCACTGTTTTGTGGAATGATCTTCCTGCATCAATAAAACAGTCAGATTCGGTAGAGACTTTCAAGTCCAGACTTAAGACACATTTATTCTCCCTTCCGCATGGTTAGCATACTGGCATAGTATGGTACTGTGCTTTCTACCCTTTTAAATTAATTTTATTAGTAAACAGAGCAAATCGCAGCCTCAATTTTATCTAAAGTCTGGGTCTGTTAGTGAAGCTTAGGGCTAGTTAGTATTTCTTCTGTTTTCTTGTTGCTTAATGCTGAGGAATTATACTTTAAGTGCAGTGTTTCTGGGTGACTGATTCTTTTTCTCTCTGTCCGAGATGCGGCTGGATCTACATACTCCGCCACATCCAACAAGTGGCTCGATTACACACAAACACACACACACACACACACCGTTGGTGGACTGGATGCCTGCATCGACTCTCGTCAGTTGTTGTTGTGTTGTGTTCTGTATTGTAAACCTTTTTGGTAACATGGCCTAAGCAGTGGTTCACCCCTTTGAATCTGGTCTGTTTGAGGTTTCTTCCTTGTTTTTCCTCATTTGTTGGAACAAAGGTATTTTTTGAACAGACCTTGAGAATGTTGTAACTTGTTTTTCTGATAATATTCAGAACCAAGGATGTAAGCAGCCTCAAGGTTCAAGGATTATTCATACCATCAACAACAAATTACCAGAAGAAAACTAGAAGATCACTAGAGGTTCACAAATTACTGCTTCCATATTCAAACTTTTAAGTTGGAATCACTTCACCTTAAATCCTGCAAAGAAACCAACAACTGAATGACAACTGGCAAAGGAAGCAAAAATACCTAAAATAAAATTGAAATTAAAAAAAAAAAAAAAAACCTTCCAAATAACATCAGAGAGCTCCAGACATGCACACAGCTGTAATCTTGATGCAGAATTACTGTTTATATTTCCAAATTTTAATGTGCATTTCAGAAAAATTAAACCCCTTTTTTCTCATCTTAAGTAATAAAGTGCATCTGGAAAGTATTCACAGTGCACTTTTTCCACATTTTGTTATGTTATAGCCTTATTCCAAAATGGATGAAAATCATTTAGTCCCCTCAAAATTCTATTTACAACACCTCAAAATGACAACATGAAAACATATTTGTTTTTTTTTTTAACATTTTGGCAAATTTGTTAAAAATAAAAACTAAGAAATCGCATGTAAAGAAGTAAGCTACCGTGCTGCCGGGCAAAAGACTTCAAAACTGAAATTTCAACCAAATTATGTGGAAATGTGAATGTGTCCTTGATGTTGTTTCTTAATGGCCTTTCCTGGGGCGTATATGCTAACACCGCGGTAAGATTCTTGTAAATCACTTCAGAGGTATTATCTGGGTACACAAAGTGTTTTTAGTTTTAGAAGTGTTTGTTTCTTGCTAACGCTTACAAAATAAATAAGAAACATATTAGCTTTATACAGAAATAAGCTGTTTCCGTGTGTTTTCCAGCATCTACAATTATTTTGTTCAAGCAAACAGCCAGCTCATGTCGCACTGTCTATTCACTCAGATTGGCAGTTGTAGTGTTGCATTGCTCAGTATTTGCATAAAATAGATTTTCTGGTCTGTTGTGGCCCGCCTAGCTGGCCACAAAGAATGCCTGCTCTGAAAGAAAATGAACACCAACTACTCGCTGCTTTGCTGCTGTTGCTTTTAGCTCATTTGACCGTAGCATAAAAGCTGATAGTTTATGTAAATCCTGTTCATGATGAAATAATAATTTTTCTGTTTTTTATTACTAGTTTACCTAAAAGTATTAACATTTATTAAAAAAAAAATTAAATCAAAGATTGTTTGTAAAATAACATGATTCTGATAGTAAAAAATAGAAAAAAAATGACAAAATGCAATACAGCTTTGCATTACTATTTTAAACACACACGCACACAACATTAAAAACCAACACCATCCTTCAGAATTCAGATGTGTTTTTATTGTTGTCAAAGTAAAGTTTAGACTTCTGTCTGAAAGTTAGTTTTTATAAGGACCCAAAGTACAAACAGCATAGAAATCACTTTTTTTATATATAATAATGGAAACTTGTTCAAAACAGTTTCCCTTTGAAAGAACAAAATGTTTCACATACACCATTCATCAGTTTATTATTTGTGACTGTGCATGTAAAACATTAGAAAGTGTCACCTTGTATGGAAGCGCATTGCTGCCACACCAGTCCAAAAAAATAATATAAATAAAATAAAAACAAAATTGCTCAGGAACATTTTGTGAAACTTTTCCTGTTTTAATGTGAGGCTTTTCCCCCACATTATTATAAGACACAAACTGATCACGTGATACGGATCATCGTTTGTGGCAGCATTACGCTTCCGTAACCTTGAAAGCGGAAACTGAAAATGAATGTTAACGATACAGAGAATCTGAGCTTATTTTTACATGTTTATTTTTTCATTAAGACACAAAAGTTCTACTTTTAAATTATGTTTGGAAATTTGCAATAAAGGGGTGGGTCATTTTCATCATTTAACAATGACTAAAAGAATGAATAATAGCTAACCATTTGATGGGAATATTTGGGAAAACATTTCCAATTTGCTGATATTAATCCTTTTGTGCAAGAATAATTTTGGAGGAATATAATAATTTCCCATATTCATGAGTTTGCACTCATTTAGCAATTTTCTGGGGCATTTGAGTATCCTCTTCACACACAAAAAAAATGTTTCTCAATAAAATTTCTACAAAACTGAAATGTCATAATACTGATAATAAAGTATTCTGGTGTTAGCTTTCTTATACCGTGAGAAGTTTCTACGAGGAATTAATTAGGGTCACGATACAAAACAGCTGTACACACATATCATAAAACTACAGTACATTTAGACAGACAGCTGAATTTACATAAAAAAGTTCCCTTTGGTGATTAACACTGAATATTTTATACACACACAGACACATGCTTACTCTGGTACACAAACAACAACAAGAACAACACACTGGTGAACAAATACACTTTAGTTGGTTTGATATATTAACCTGAATCAACACTTTGTTAGTGAACATGGTTACAGTGAAGGTCAGATACTCATCGCGATGACGCCACGATTCATGCAGAACAAATTCTATATCATGCATGTATATGGACGGAATTTATATAGCGCTATTGTGGACAAAGCGCTTTACACTGATGCCTCACATTCACCACACTGATGCCTCACATTCACCTGTTCTCTCCCTCCCTCTCTCTCTCACATACACACACACCCACACACACACACACACACACACACACACACACACACACACACACACACACACACACACACACACACACACACACACACACACAGATGTCTGGGTGCTCAGCGCGCCGCTCACTAAACACTAGGAGTCAACCGATACTGAACTGATACTCGACCGACTCGTGTATCCTACTACACACTGGGAGCAATTGGGGGATTAAAGACTTTACCCTGGGGCCCTGAGTGATTTTCCAGTCTCACTGGGATTTGAACAGAGGATCCTCTGCTCACAAGCACTACCGCTTTACTGCTTGACCATCACCTATGGTACAAATGTGACAGGGAGCCACTGGTGGGTTACGCCTTATTAAAAAAAAACAGGGCCAATGACTGGAATTTGTAATTGCAGAAAGATTCTGGATGTGTAGTTTAGTTAGTTGAGGATTTACCGGTAAATTCCATCTTCTCTTTCCACTACTTATCCCAATATGTTTTAACTAAAAGCAGAGGTGCGATCGAAGGTACGGTTGGGTTTCGCCCACTGGTCCTGCCACAGTGATGTAAGTGGTTGTGTGATGTAGTAGCCAATCACAACCAATGGGAGGCATCAGAAAGAAAAAAGAAAATTTCTTTCTAAGTATACAGTGGTCCCTCGTTGATCGCGGGACTTACGTTCTAAAAATAACCCGCAATAGGCAAAATCCGCGAAGTAGTCAGCGTTAGTGTTTACAATTATTATAGATGTTTTAAGGCTGTAAAACCCCTCACTACACACTTTATACACTTTTCTCAAACAGGCATTAACATTTTCTCACTTTTCTTTCCTGTGTAAACACTCTCTTTTTTCTTCTGGGTGAGAAGATTATAAACAGACTCACGCAGAACACAATGCGCGTGCTCTCCCTTCGCTCACTGCCTCCGGGGGTACGGATGCGGGACCCGCAAAGAATCTAAGTCATGGCCATGGAGCTCTGTGGCTGCGGTATACCGAGAGCGCTGTGGATTTTTCCGCAAGAAATCTATCCTTGCGGGCTGCCAGAGCGCTCTGCATCAAAACAGCGAGGGTAGTCTCTGGACCTGTTGCCAGAGTTGGCGCAGCTCCGCACAGCAGAGAGGGGGGCGGTGTGAGTGGCCCGCTGTGGTGTTTACCGAGCCCACAGACTCAGTAAGCGCATCGGAGGCAGTGAGAGCAAACGCAGTGATGCCGACCAGCTCGCCTGATAAGGACGTAGAACACAATGTGCTGTTAAAAAAAAAAGAAGAAGAAGCATGCAAAATTGCACTAAAATGATCCGCAAAACTGCAAGGCCGCGAAAGGTGAACCGCGTTATAGCGAGGGACCACTGTACTGGCAGTTTTCGAGCTATTAGAATAGTTGGTATTCAATAGAAAAATGTAAGAGGCTTCTTGGACTCAAAAAACAAAATGAAACTGTTAAATTCAAAGTGCTCTTTGCATCAACTGTATAAAAAAAAAAAATGAAACAGAAGATACACTTTGCACTGTCTAACATAGTAAAACACATTTACTGCCATGTCATGGTCACGTTGGTTCTAAAAACAAACTCCGATGCATTTTGGCATCAAACCGCCATCAGGGTGTCAACGTGATGTTATGGAAATAAACAGGGCCTTTTAGAGCGGTAAATTTGATCTGTAATATACACATTATAACAGAACAAAGTACCAGCAGCAGTACAAAACTGGCTTTACCAAAAGCAAATGAATGATTTACAAAAAAAAAAAAAAGCAGTAAAATCTAAATGCTGATTTAGGCCGGAATATTTATAGGCTTCCTGTTGCTTTATCACCTTTTTGTTGAAGGTTTGATGCTGAAAGGTGTTGCTTTGTTTTTAGACCAAACATAACCATGCTGTGATAATAAATGCATTCAAATACGTTAAAGAGAGTACCTTGTAATTTTTTTTATTTTGGGTTTTGTGTGTGTGTGTGTGTGTGTGTGTGTGTCAAGCCCAACCAATATGGATTTTTTGGGGGCAATACAATACAGATATATCTGCCAATACTGCTGTTAAAAAATGGCAATGATTCCTAACATTTCCTTATCAAACCCTTGCGAAATGTAACTGAGGTTTGATGGTTTACAGTTTAAGCATGATCTTTATTATAAATAACTCTAAATATAGCCAACAAAACCAATCAACGTAAGTCACCCTGCCATTATTTTACTTTCACTCTCATTGGCAATCACTGTGTTGCATTGGTCATGATTTGCATTAAAACAGACTTCTTGTTTATTTTGGCCACACCTAGCTAGCGGCATTAGTGACCACTTGTCTCTTGTCACTGTAAAATGCCCACTCTAATTAAAAATGAGTGGCAGCTGGTTGCTTTGCCACTGTCTCTTGGTGCTAATGTGACCAAGGGGCGATGGGGTCCCAGCCATGCGTGACAGCATTGTAAACAATGCCACCTGCGCTCCCCCTGATGGACAAATTAAAGTATTTTTCTATATTGTTTATTTGTTAAAATAAAACTTTTCATACCTGCAAAAGCTATGGTGATACCAATACACTGGTGAAAGGTTCATGTCAGCCAATATCATTACCCAGCCAGTTTATTGATAGTGATTGATGATGGTCGTTTTTTTTAAACTAGGCAGCATCACAACATACCCGGTTTTAATCCATGTTAGTTTGTTACAGGTTTTACACTTGATGCCTGTTGTGATGCGACTCCAGATGTACTTGCAGAATGGAGCACAGGACAGCTTGAACCAGCAACTGTCTTTGAAAGAAAGCATAGTAACCACTAGTGCCACTGCGCTACCAACTATTAAAAGAGTAACATTATTAATTCAGCATCTCTCCTGCCCCCCACGACCGTCACACCTTACACATACCCGAAAGTTCCACAAGCTGATGTTTTGCAATTTTTAAACTGTCATATCAGTTATGAACTGCAAAGAAAACCTGGTAACAGTTGTAGTTTTTTGTTATTCACTTCGTGTTACTCAGAAACGACTCACCCACAAGTGAGTAATTGAAACAAAATCCTGCTGCCTTCACCTTTCCTCCAACTGGTCAGACAGTCACAAAGCCACTTGATAAAACCATGAGCAACGCGTTTCCCATCACCACATCCAGCATGTTAACACTCAGCATATTCGACCTTCACCTGATCCTCCGCGGCATAAATTTTTACCAAAACCACAAACATCCTGGTATGCTTTTTGCTGAGATCGCTGGAACAGCTCGTCTTTGATCCCGTACAGGGAAATAAACAACTCATGTTTTACTGCTGATCTTGGATCCTTTGTGTATTTAAGTTGGATCAAAGCAATAAACAGCTGGGACGGTTTCACAAAAGAGGACATAATTTGGATTTGACAATTAAATAAGCGAGTCCCATTACAAGAACACTCACTGTTAAAGTTGAAGGATTAAATAAACACATTGACCAGTACAACAAACATTGGTTTGACTTTGGAATAACAGTTGGCATTATTGGAACAGTACCCTAAATCTGTGCTAAGCTATTAAAGAATGTTTACATATTTCAAGAAAAACTACACTGTTCACTTTGGAGACTAAGTTAAGAACGGCAAAATCAGTCAAAGCCTGTGAAGAAAACTTTGTTGAACCTTGTCACTGCTGGGACAAATCCAGACAAACACACTGCTGATCTGGACCAGATACTCTATAGTTCCACCTTTTGTTTCCACTGTAATATGTGATCCGAGAGACTCCTAAAACTCAGGAGTGGTGAACAATAACGGCAGTGCTGCAAAGAAACAAATAAGATTGTTAGAACATTCTGACATTCTGACAAATGCATGATGGAACAATTAATGCTAGAAGTTCCACCGCTGTACACCCTTGACCACTTCTATGATAGGGACTAAAAAAAGTTCCCGTAACTTAAAAAATTAGTATGGGTTGCACAAGTGGAAAGAGTTCCCCTTTAGATCAGGTATTAGTTCCTGAGTGTGGTAGTAATCCCTGCAGTGGAAAAGTGCCAGCTGTTACAGCACCGTAAATTATATCTGACAAGTTCCGCCATGTGGAATGTGGTCATCAATTGTGACATCTTGTTTTGTCATCTTGTCATTGCTTGTGTTTGTTGGATTTGCAATTTTGATGTCTTTCCTGAACAGACATCACCTACAGCAGCTATAAGGTTCCTTAAAGGTCTCAAGCATGAGCCTTCTTGGGTTCAAGTGACTCCTCAGAACACAAACCTGAATTGAGAGGTAAGGTGATTTGGGTCATTATCATATACATATAAATGATACGCCAATATGATTGGAGAAAACACTAAAGAATAAATAGCAATGCACCCTTTTCGCAGACGGGTAATATTTTTCATACCACCTGAGTAATCAGCCAATCTGGACAGTGGAGTGGCACCACGACGAAGAGGCGCGGTCAGAGGAACTGTGAAATACTGGTGAATCACTATTAATAATTTCTTACGTGTCCAACATCGTAGGTTGATCGTTAAAATTAAATTCGTTAGTTCTAAAACCAGTCATAATTATTTATAGGAAAACGTTCTATTTTTTTTCTACTAAGGTTTGAACTTTGAGCGTTTACACAGGAGAAAAAAGTGAATGTTAATGCCTGTTTGAGAAAAGCGTATAAAGTGTGTAGTGAGGGGTTTTACATCCTTAAAACATCTATAATAATTGTAAAAAATAACGCTGACTACTTTGCGGATTTCGCCTATCGCAGGTTATTTTTAGAACGTAACTCCCGCAATAAATGAGGGACCACTGTATATGATAAAATCATTATCAAGTTGTTTTACCAATGAATATGGCTTTTTACACCCTTCAGAAAACCATACAACATTTATCATTTATAGGTATATGATAAAATCGTTATCAAGTTGTTCACCAATGAATATGGCTTTTTACACCCTTCAGAAAACCATACACCCTTTGGCCTTAGGGTGTATGGTTTTCTTCAGGGTGTATAAAGCCATATTCATTGGTGAACAACTTGATAATTGATAATATTTCATTCAGTGGCATCAAGTTGAATTTGGGTCTGAATACATAACCCACCACCACCTGGTCCACATTTTTATTCAGGTCGTCATTCTGGGTTCTGTTTGGGGTGACTTTTGGTTCCTCCTTGGGACAGATATGGCTAGATTCTCATTTGTTTTCTTATAAATTCATGAAATTAGGACATATTTTCCACCCGAAGAAGTAATTGAAATGGAGCACATTACAGATTAACTTTAGTGTCGCGAACAATATGTGAAACGTAAGATTTGTTCAATTCCTTCATAAATTGAATCACATGAATCTTACATTCATTTCAAGTGTTTCTTCTTCACGTCCCCTAACATTAATGCAACTCAGCTACAAGTTATAAAACTGGTGTCAACCACAACAGCACCATCATTTAAAAGATGGTAAAACCATGAATGTTGTAAAAGGAAGTACAGAGTAAGAAAATCCTCCACTGGAACAATAACAAAATGAACATGGTGAAAAAAATGGAAAAAAAATCAATAATATTGTACCATGTGTCTCTGTACATGACAGATATGTCAGCACACATGGAATGAACTCACCAAACTGACCTACCGTGGTGTTACACCACAAGTAAATGATGAGGAATGGTACGGTCACAGTTTTTGTGTGTGTGTGTGTGTGTGTTTTATTTTAGAAAAAACTCAAAAGAAATGCTTTTAAAAAAAAAATTACTGGCTACACCTATTATTAGGGTTTTTTGCAGGTTTGCACTCAAATGATGGATAAAAATTTTCTTGGAAAGCTTAGAGAATTCGTTTCTGCTGCAGGAACCAACATTCGAGAGGACGGGTTATACTGGCATTCACAGATTACATCTTAAATAGCGTACTTCAAATCAGCACATTTAATACAAATAAACAGCTGAAACAAATACTAACAACCTATCAGTCTTCAACGTTCAGACTTTCTACACACCGATGTGTATCCTTGTCTTCTTAGCTTTTCGTTTTCTTCATTATGATCCTCACCTTCATCGGCATCTCTCCAACCGACCCACTGTCTTCAATTTTCAAATTCAAGTTCATGTTCATACTTAACGTTCCCTCACCACCACCCATTTTCCCAGTCTGAATCTTCCACGTACAGATTATGACGTAATCCGATTACATTCCATCATCTCCACTCTCTCTATACCACAGAGTGTTCGTTGTTGTGGTGTTGCATACCACTGCCCAGCACTGTGTGGTTGATGGACGATGCCGATCGGTCCGATCCCTCCGCCACTGTCCCGTTGACATTCTCCTGTCGCTGGCAGCACAGGATCTGCCTGAAGGTGGCGCTCATCTCCTTGTCACGGTAGGAGTAGATGATGGGGTTCATGGCTGAATTGAACTCAGCGAGAAGCAGGAAGAATTTTTCATAAGTCAGGACGTTGCAGGTGGAGCAGAAGACGTCAAGAAGGAGGATGACAAGGCCGGGGGTCCAACAGACGATGAACGCACCTGAAGAGAAATAAAACAGTATTAAAAAAAAAAGGGTATGTGGGAGCTGTGAAAGTAGAAAAATGGCTCTTCAGAAAATGAGACGCATATTGCCGTTAGTGGCTTAACAATTTTTGATGGTTGTTGAAGAAATTTGGTTTGGCGTGTGCACACCTCTTCTGTAGACAGTTTAATTTCAGAATATTTGCATGTTTTTTATTTAGCATCACAGCGCCATACAAAATGCAGTGCTTATTACAGCGCTGATTTAAGATTATTGATCATAAAACAGGTTTCTTGGTCTGTGCTTAGACAAAAAAGTCAGATTATGAGCATGTATGTGTCCGCTTTTGACGAGACTGTTGCCTAGCAACCACAGCAACCCCACCGACAAACACACACAGAAAACCAACCATATGGAAATCAAAACAATTAATATATCACTGTAGATGCCACGTGATTAATTTGACTAGTTACATGCTGCTGTGAGCCAATCACCATGGGAGTAATCACCAAAGAGAGAAAGCGAGACAATGAGAAAAATCATATTAATGAAAAGCAAAGAAGTGCATCCTGTGTAAATGTTGCCACATAAAATGTGCAGGTCACAAATTGAATGTCCATACCGGATTGGTCGAGGCCTGAGGTAACAACGACCACCAACTGTGCTGTTGCCCAACAGGGTGCCAATGGAAATAGGGCTACTGATGGGCAAAGACAAAAACTAAAGAGGTTGAGAATGTGTCTGAAGGCAGAGGGAGAGGGTGAAAGTTAGTGGAAGTGAGAGTGTGGAGTCGAGACTTTGAATGTTGGCAGTATGACTGGTAAAGGAAGATTAGCTGATATGATGGAGAGAAGAAAGGTAGACATACTGTGTATGAAAGAGATCAAGTGGAAGTAAGACTAGGACTATCAGAGGTTGGTTCAAGTTACTGTATGATGGTGTGGTTGGAAAGAGAAATGGTCTTGGAGTCATTCTAAAGGAAGAGTATGTTAAGAGTGTGTCAGAGGTTAAGCGAGTGTCTGACAGGGTGATGAGTATGAAGTTGGAAATTGAAGGGGTGATATGAATATCATCAGTGCATATGCCCCACAGGTAAGTTGCGAGATGAAGGAGAAAGAAGATTGCTGGAGTGAGTTAGATGAGGTGGTGGAGAGTGTGCCCAAGCATGAAAGAGTGGTGATAGGAATGGACTTCAGTGGGCATGTTGGTGAAGAGCATGTGATGTGAATACTAATTTTAAGAAGAAGGAGTAGCACTGGGTGACATAAGAGTGGAGTAAGGTGCACACACGTGGATTACATTCTGTGTTGGAGATGCAAACTAAAAGAAATTGTAGACTGTAAGGTGGTGGCAGGAGAGAGTGTAGCCAGACAGCATAGTGAAGAAGAGGAAGAGAGTCAGAGCTCAAAGGATCAGAGGGTGGAAGCTGAAGGAGGAAGACTGTTGTGTGAAATTCAGTGTGCAGGTGAGAGAGGCACTGGATGGAGGGGAAGCAGTTTTGGACAACTGGAAAAGTTCTGCAGATGTAGTGAGGGAGACGGAAGGTACTGGGTGTGACATATGGATAGAGGAAGAAAGAACAAACATCTATCAGCAACAGCTGTTTGCTAACAGTGAATGGGTGACATTGAGGTCTAACCACTATTTCCTGTTGCAGAGCAGCCGCTTGGTCTGTGTGCACCTGATCCCGTCAGACCTCAAAAGTGAAGCAGAGTCAGTCCTGATTAGTTCTTGGCCAGAAGGCCAGTTGGGAAGACCATAGCTGTGTGTGTTTCTACATGTAGAACTGGAGTTGCATCAAGAAGGACATCCGGCTTGAAATTTAACCCAAACGTGGCTCTATACAGGATCTAAATGATCTATTAAGTTAATGTAATGCACTGGCTGAAACATCTTTTATAGTGCTGTCATTTATAGTGTGAATGACGAGGTGGCGCCCCCTATCAGGGCTGATTTTCCACTGTGGCTCTAAAGGTTACTCCAAGATAATTATTCAAAACAATGTTAATATCAACTCTATCCGTCGTCATCACCTTCTAAAAACCAAACATAAGCAGTGACTGACGTCCACTTCATTATCTAAAAATTCCACCATCAGTAAACCAAAGCTGCCTAACATGGCTGAGTGACTTGAACACGATGCGGCTCAGTGACTCACGACTAAAACCCATCGAGTTGACACGTTTCCGCGCTCAGTCGACAGCTGCTCTGTGCTGTGATTAGAACTACGGGACATCACATTGAAACAAACAGACAAATGGCAATATGTTAAGATATGAGACAAAAGGAGAGACCATCCTGACAGGCGGCCTGTTATCTGTTAGCGGTTAGCAGGCAGCAGCTGCAGCAAAGGCTTGACCTCACTTCCCAAATATGCGGCTGAGACAGATAAATGTCTCAAACGTTTGCAGCCCAGCAGAGAAACTATCTCAACTATTTGTCTGTCAATGAAATATCTGAAACAGGGGAACACCGCGAACACAGAAACAGGCGCCACACTTCTGTAAAAACTTTACCAAGGATTTGTTTTTTTTTTTTTTTAATTTAGAAACAAGTTGAAACAAACAGGTTGGTGAATAAATCATTTTCTATACATAAGTGATATCATTACTAACAAACCTAAGCTTTTCCCTTCTTTCCCCATATTCTTGAATCTATCCAAAAGGTCAGATTAGCTACAAATGAGGATGTTTTTTGCTTGATGTGCGTTCACAGTCCGATTCATTTGTTTCAGTAAAACCTGTGTCACAGTGATGCTCCTGTTTCTGTAGTTAGCAGTAGGGGAAACTGGGGCGCGGTGAATCAGTAGCTCTATCTGGAAAACTACATATATATTTGCAACAGTTATGCCATATTTTTATGCATAAAGACACCCCCCTTATAAATTAGTGTTTTGTTTTTGGATACATTAAGGGTAAAACTAAGTGGCAAGTGAAGTCAGTTTGTTCCTATCAAAAGTAAATTTTGTGGATGTCAGTGTCTTTGTATTTATTTGTCAAAACAGAGGAAAGGTGGCCCAAAAAATTGTTATTAGTTAGAAGACTACCCCATCCAACTGATGAACATGTGTTATGTCTTCTCCAGACTATCAGCTATTTGATAATATGACTCATGTGTGTCACATGCATAGTGAATCAGTCTAGAAAGTGATTTACTAAGCCCCAGTATCAAGTGGATGACAAATATTGCTTGTTGAAGCTTATACATTTATTTTTCCATGAATTATTTCTATAATTTGTGTATATAAACAACTGTTTTCATGTTTGAACAGAAATTATGACAGTTGTATTTGTAATAGTTTCTAAAGGACTCATATCACTATATAAGACACTCTCACATTACATAGCTGGTTTGCTGTATTATAGCTTGTATATGCATCAGCATATATTTAATAATGTTGAAGAAATCTTTATAATCATGTGTTTTTTTCATTATATTCTAAGTTGATACACTGTGCCCCAGACACTGATTCACTGTGCCCCATGAATTAGTGTCCAGGGCACAGCGAATCAAAAATTTTACAATTGATTTTAAATACCTGTAAATTACACTTGGGGGGGAAATAAATAACACAGCCTTATAAACAATAACTTGCTGTATTAAATCCACAATAGAATGACCTAAGCCTATGCATAATGTGTTTATGCTGCCACAAAACATTTCTGATCCACTGCCCCGGTTTCCCCTAACATGTCTTGTAAATCACCTCAGAGGTATGATGTGGTTACCAAAATAGGATTTTTACATTTAAAAGCGTTCATTTCTGGCTGACTTTTACAAAATATAAGACAAAAAAACCAAACTATTTAGATTTATACAGAAATGCAGCTGTCTGGGAGTGTATTCCACAATCTTAGTTTTTTTTTTCCTAGTTCAGCATCCAACATATGTCACGCTGCCTTCAGGCAGATTGACAGTCATGGTGTTGCATCGGTCAACATTTGCATAAAATAGACTTCTTTTTTATTTTGGCCTTGCCTAGTTGCTGGCACAGTGACCACTTAATGTTTGTCACTGTAAAATGCCCACTCTAATTGAAAATTATTGGCAGCTGGTCGCTTTGCCTCTGTCTCTTCTAGCTGACTGTAGGGTTAATGACTTATCTTCAAGACCTATCTGTAGCTTTGATGTTGTTGTTGGCATTTGTCTTTTGGCTGCTCCCAGGTCCTCTGGGTCCCCATAGCAGGCAGACCACAGATTTGCTTCGGGATTTGGGGTTTTACTCCTTGCTGACACAACTGGAGTTCCACATGGGGAAACACATATAATTCCATGTCTTCCTACGTTGTCTCCCGGTCAAGCCCTAATCAGGGTGGACTCTGCTTCACTTCTGAGAGCCTATGGGATCAGCTGCACTCCAAGCAGGACAGCTACCATCTGTGGCTTTGATAACGTTGAGTTACACAAATATTAAACAAGTGCAAAGTAAAAAAAAAATATTACTAAATCTACTAGCTGGATGATCTAACCTTAAACAGTAAACGAACTATCAGCAGACAAATTTGCAAAACCAAAAATTCAGATAGATATTATAGGTGGTAAGTACATGCTAGCTACTCAAGCTAACTTGCGTGGCAATGCTAACACAGGTAGCTTGGTAGTCTCAATCACTACCTAAATAATAAAATGCCAACAAATGGAACAGAATGTGCAACTTCTACACTTTTCCAAAGTGACTTAAAACAGTGTAGCCCAGACAAATAATCGATGTATTAAAAGGTCCATGGAGTAATAGTTAGTAAATAGATGAGTTCATAAATATATAAATAGGTTAAAAAGAGTAAATTCATTTATTTTTTGTTTATTAAAAATGTTCATTCTTAAAATGCAGTTACAAATTTGTTTTAAAAATGTCATCGTATATTTAGATTATTTGATTTGTGGTACCTGTGAGATGTGTTATTTTCCTACACACAGACTGTCCTTGAACGCCACGCAAGTTTTTTGGAGAGGAGGGAGTAAAAAAAAAAAAAGCAAAAAAGGAGAGATCCGGTTCGGACGGCCATGGGTCGGCAGCCTTTCTTGAAGAGTTTGCTTGTCTTGTAAATATAACAGTTATCTGTGTTGTGGTTTTATCCCTAAGATAATCCACTTTAAGTATCTATGCTAAAGTTTGTGGTGGAGGACTTTTGAGCTCCTACTCGAAGCTCTTTGAACTGTTTTTTGCCGCTAGCTTCTGGCATAGCAATTAGCCGACGCTAATTAGCTTGCTAAAGGACTGCTAAGCTGCCTTTTGCTAAATCAGCAGGACCGGGGAGCTGGTAGATCATCGTTACCGAACTGGACAACGAGAAACTGGACCCAGAAAGTACTCTGAGCCACTGGCAGCTCTCAGAGTGTTTCTGTGAACAGTGGGAGACAAGCACAAGGAGTTCGTGACTGGGCGTGGACCACGCACCCTTCTTACTAAAGGAGCTGTGACTGGTAATGCCGAGCTGTGTTTTCACTTGGACCGAGAACTACACACAACAGGTTGAATCTGGTGGGATTAACACTTACACAAGGTACCTTAAGTTTATTTTGTTTGCTCTTTGAGTGAAGTGATCAATAAGTTTTTGGTCTCCACGAACACAAGCATCAATACAGGCCTGCAACGTAGTGTTAACTTATGGTTTGCCGGCCTTAGCATTAGTTAAGAAACATTTCGTTAAACTAGATTGGACTGTCAACTTTGAGTAACACACTGTGTGTTGGATTTTTGTGTTTTAGTGGGGAAGAGCCTGCTATTGCTTTTTATTTTTTTTTTAAATCAGAGAAACACTTTTCTTTTATTGTCATTTATTATTTAATAAAAGGGTGGGTTATTGTTCATACGTTATACCTGTGTCAGGTGTGCCTCATTATGCCAGATTTGGTGTTTGGTCCTTAATTTTAATACAGTGCAGAGATCCAAAATATTACTTAATCTTTTAAGTAAACATAGAGCAAGACAAACAGAACCCAGAGCCCACTCATTTAATTTGTGAGTATTAGAAGGGCTACATAAAATGGAGGCACCGCTGGGATTTTTGGGTCTTTATAGGCACATTAAAGGGACACTACACTAATTTTAACGTCACTTAAAAGTAACCAGTTCTGACATTTCTCACTCTAATTGGCTGACTGGATAATGGCAGACCGCACCGAGCTTGCTGCAGAACTGAAGAGGTGGTGCCGGGGTGAAGGTTTGGAAGAAGCTAAGGCCCTCATGGTTATGGTCCCTGAAGATGTGGAGATAGACAAAATAGAGGAAACCCTAGAGACTGTTAAATGTTTGGGTCGAGTCCGTGTCCGAGGCAGAATGTTCCACACCTCCCAAAACTGCATAACGGTTTTGTGTGAATGCAGAGAAGAGTGCACTGACAATGTACCTCCTGAAGTGCTTCATGTGGAAAGTGGGAAACTCTGGCCAGTAATCACACCAAGTGAAGTTCCAGTTGTAAGTGACTTTAATATCAAGTTGAAAACCCTGCTCGATGCCGAGGGCAAGACTATGGATGATATTAAAGGCCTATTTCCAGAATCCACTCCCAAGGTCAACTCCACTGAGTCTATCTTGCAAGCGGTTGGCAACTTCTTGGAAAAGACTCGCAAGCCACAGGCAAAGGTGGTTATCGGCGTTTACGCCTGTACTCAGGGAACCTGCCGATTCCCCCCAATGAGGAACCATTCAACCACTGGCTTGAACAGACATGGCTCATGGTGGAAGAAAGTGACTGTACAGAGAGGGAGAAAAGGCGCAGGATAATGGAAAGCTTAAAGGGGCCGCGCATTGGAAATTGCAAAGGTCAGTCAAAGATGCATATGCAGACGCAAACCCTAGAGAGTGCATTTGGCACTGCTGAATCGGGAGATGACCTCTACTTCGCCTTTCGGCTAATGCAGCAACAGCCAGCAGAAAAACTGTCTGATTTCCTAAGACGGCTGGAAAGAGCTCTCAATAAAGTTGTACAGAGAGGAGGATTTCGGCTGATGCAAAGACAAAGCTCGTTTGGAACAGCTTTTGAGAGGAGCTGTTGTTTCAGATCTCATGCTAATTCAGTTACGCTTACGAGAAAGAAAGGAAAAAAAAAAACCAAATTTCCTACAGCTCCTAAGCGAAATCCGTACAGAGGAAGAATATGAAGCTTCAACGAGAAAGCTTACTACCTCTGTTCACCCAGTACAGACCAAACAATCTGCAGAGGCCAGCCATGCAGAATTACAAAATCTCAAAAGCTGAGGGTCAAAGAGCTCAAGACCAAGTTGGCTTCCTGCATGATAAGTTCCCAAGATGTAAAAGAGAAAAGTCACTGTGCTCAATCTGTGTCCACAATACAGTCAAGAGAACACCGTGGTGACACTGAGCTTGCAGCATTGAGGAAACAAGTCAAAAGACTACAGCAGAAAGTGGCTCAAAGGAACTCTGTTCAAGAAACCTCAGCAAAGCCGACTACAGTCACAGCAGTGGAGGCTAAGCAAAAAACGAATGCTCCCAACCGAAAATAGGCAACAGTCAGATGAGCAGTTCTGCTATCGATGTGGGAGAAGGGTCATTTTTGGCAAAATGTCGCAATCCTGAGAATCAGAACAAAGTAATCAGGAAAGCTCATCCAAACAGTAAAGACAATGAAAAGTAACCCAAGTACCGACACTAGTACCTCAGATATCAACTGCCATGTCAAGCACGATCTGCTGACTTCCCCCACTCCAACAGGGATCCCTGAAGGTCTGATTGGACCACCCAGTGTCATACCGCTAAAAGTCAATGGACAATCCTGCGATGCCCTATCCGACAGTGGAATCTCAGGTCACCATCATCATTGAGTCGTGGTACCAAAAAGCATATATCCTCTGTTCCTGTGCATCCAGTTACTGGTCTCGACCTCTGGGGTTGATTTTGAGTATCCAGCTGAAGTTACTGGCACCAAACATACAGTAACAGTGCTAGCCCTGATTTGCCCAAGTCCAAAAGAAGGCAGATTCCGGTTATTGTGGGCACAAACACCAGCCATGTTTGTAGCTTGGTAAAGCAATGCTGGAAAGAGGGCTTTGACATCCCTAAAGCTCTTGGTACTCCAAGCTGACCATGAACTGAATGCTGCACTCGCAGGCTCTGTTCTTAACCTCAACTGACTGATGATGGTTGGCCACGTGATATGGAAGGTCCGAGCCCTTGATATTGCCTCCTGGGAAAGACCTGCAAGTTTCCTGTAAGGTTGACTTCACACAAACTGTTGACAACAAAATCCGATGGTTGATTCTTCTCCATTAGCCCCTCTGCCTGGTGATGTGATACTACAGCCAATGGTGGTGCCACCAATGCCGTGCAAGTCAACAACTTCAGGATTCTAGTCCAAAACCAGGTCCACCAAAGAAACCATTCATTCCCGTGGGGACAGTCATGGCCACATGTACCACACTGAAAGTGTTTCTCTCAATGCCACTCCACAAGGCTGAAGCCCCCAAGATCTTATCAATTTTGGCGACTCTCCTGTGCCAACAGAGTGGAAGGATTGGCTTCGACAAAGCTAGCTGAACGTTCTCAAGTATTCTCAGTCAATGAGTGGGATGTTGGCCTTGCCAAAGGGTGTAGAGCACCAATATCCGTCTGTCTGACCAAAGTCCTTTTCGTCAAAGATCCCGACGGGCTGGCTCCTGCAGACATAGAGGATGTGAGAAAGCATCTACAAGATTTGCTGTGTGCAGGCATCATCAAGGAATCCCGTAGCCCCTATGCTCGCGATTGTATAGTCGTAAGCAAAATGGAACTATAAGAATGTGCATAGACTACAGGTTTACTAAACAGCAGGACAGTGCCTGACCAGTACACAACCCCCTGCCTTGACGAAGCACCTTGACTCCTTGTCTGGAAGCAAATGGTTCTCCGTACTGGACTTGCGTAGTGGTTACTACCAGATAGCAATGGCGGAGGAAGACAAGGAGAAAACGGCATTCATTTGCCCGCTTGGTTTTTTCCAATTGAGGAATGCCACAGGGAATAACCGGAGCGCCTGCAACGTTCCAAAGGTTAATGGAAAACACAGTGGGGACATGAACTACTTCAGGTCCTGGTCTACCTGGATGACCTGATTGTCTTTGGAAAGTCACTGGAGGAACATGAGGAAGGCTCCTCAAAGTGCTGGATCGTCTCGGAGCGGCGGACTAAAGATCTCCCTGGACAAGTGCCAATTCTGTCAGCCTCAGGTGAAGTACCTCGGACATAGTGTGTCTGCCCCAGGGCGTCTCTCCCGATCCACAGAAAATTGAGGCCGTAAACCACTTGGCCTCAGCCCCAAGATCTAAAGACTCTGAGGTCGTTTTGGGTTTTTGTGGGTACTACTGAAGGTTTATAGCCAACTATGCCACTATTGTGAGACCACTTACAGAGCTGACTAAAGGCTATGGTCCACCCAAAAGAGCCGGAAAAAAAATGCCCAGATCCCACCAAAACTTACTCAAGAGTCAGAGCCCTTTGGTGAGCGGTGGGATGATTCCTGCACCAAGCTTTCCACCATATAATCTACTGCTTGACCCATGCACCCGTATTAGCCTTTGCAGATCCTGCCAAGCCATACATGCTTCATGTGGATGCTAACTTCAAAGGACTTGGTGCAGTCCTCTATCAGCAGCAAGAGGATGGCTTAAGGCCAGTTGCGTTTGCTAGTAGGAAAACTGAGCCCAGTCTGAAAAACGGTACCCCATACATCAGCTGGAGTTCCTGTCTCTAAAGTGGGCAGTGGTAGAGCGCTTTCATGATTATCTGTACGGAGCTCGTTTTACGGTACGTACCGATAATAACCCTTTGACGTACGTGCTCTCGACAGCCAGGCTCACCGCAGTGGGGCATAGATGGCTTGTTGCTTTGTCCATGTATGACTTTGATGTCCAATACAGAGCGGGAAAGCACAACATTGATGCAGACATTCTCTCCAGACGCTTTCCTGAGGTAGACCCAGCCACTGAATGGGAAACCATATCTGAATCAGCAGTTAAGTCGATCTGTCAAAGAGTCCAGGTGTCTGAAATATCAGATAGTTCCCCTTGGTGTGTCGACCAAATTGGAGCTTCCCCAGATTGTGTTCCAGATCTCTATGCCTTCCCACTGCAAATGGAGCTTCAGTCATTGGAACATGTTTCAAATGTTGATCTGGCAAAGGCTCAACAACAGGATACAATAATTAGCCTGCCATCCGAGCACTGCAACAGAACCAGTGGACAGATACGAGTCCTGAGATATCACACATGAAACGTGAAAAAGACAAACTGACTATGCGAGATGGATTGCTCTATCGTGTCCACCAAGCGACCTTGTGATGAAGAGGTAACCCAGCTCCTCCTGCCAAACAATACCATGGCAGTGTACTAAAATCTGTTCACAATGAGTCAGGACACTTTTGGCATTGAAAGAACCATTGACTTAATTCGTAAAAGGTTCTTCTGGCCAAAAATGTCACAAGATGTTGAGCAACAATCACAGAACTGTGGCGAATGTGTCACACGCAAATCTCCCGCCCAGAACGCTGCCACCGCTTCACCAGATTTCCAGTAGTGGTCCTATGGACTTGGTGTGCATCGATTCCTCTCCATGGAGGCAGGATTCAAGAGGCATGGGCAATGTATTGTAGTCACAGATCATTTTACACGCTATGCCCAGCGTTCCCAACCAAGAACCAAACTGCTCAAACGGTGGCCAAGACCCTTGTGATAACTATTTTGTCCACTATGCTACCAGCCGTATCCATTCCGATCAGGGCCGTGGGTATTCGAAAGTCGCCTGATTAAAGACTTACTTAAGATCAGGGGATAAGGAAGTCGCGGACTACCCCTTATCATCCACAAGGAGACCCGCAGCCTGAGAGGTTCAACCGCACCTTGCTTTCTATGCTGGGCACTCTGAGTGAAGAAAAAAGAGGCAGTGGAGTCAACATGTCCATTATTTGGTCCATGCCTACAACAGCACAAAATGTGATGCTACTGGTTTTTCACCTTATTTTCTCATGTTTGGCCAAGAAGCAAGGTTGCCAGTAGACCTGTGTTTTGGGACATCCCTTGACACAACTGTGGAAAGTCATTCTCATGATGTGTCAAAGTTGAAGGAAGATCTGCATCAAACCTACAAGTTGGCCTCTGAGACGGCAGACAAAGCTCATCGGAAGAACAAGAACAGTTATGACAAAAGAGTTGGTTTCCAGTCCTTAGAAGTTGGTGACAGAGTCTTACTACAGAACTGGGGCCTAAAGGGAAAAAACACAAGTTGCAACCAAGATGGAGTCCAGTACCTTACAAGGTTGTTGGGAAAATGCCAAACCTTCCTGTCTACCAACTGAAAAAAGAAAGTGGGAGTGGAAAAGTTAAGACAGTCCACAGAGACCATATACTGCCTATTGGACAGCATGTGAAACTGCCAGTCCCCCACAAAGAAAAGAATGGTACAAAGGCTAAGCCCTCAAAGCAATCGACAGTTGTGCTGGAGCCTCAAGATACAGACTCATCCTCAGAGTATGAGTACTATGAACCTCAAAGACCATATTACACAAGAGAAAGAGTTCAAGAAGTTATAAAGCATGCCCTCAGACCTCAAGAGATACTGCAAGAGACTCTAATCAATGACCAAGAAAGTGACGATGATGAAACCTCTTCAGATGAGGAAAGTGCAAATGACGAAGCACAACTGGAGGATGTTATGGAGCCTAATTTGGTTAGTGAGCCTGAGACAAATCAAGAAGAATCAGATCAAGAAGACGTGCAAGTCCAGGTGCCTACCCCAGAGTCGGAGATGGACACCCGAATGCCGCGGTCTGTCAGGGTCCCAAAACAGAAAACACCTCGTAACCATTTGGCTACAACTCCTGACATTAAACCTAAGAGAACCGTTAAACCGGTAGTACGTTTAACTTATGATGAACCTGGAAAAGCTAAAGATCAGCCAATCATAATCATCCACAGAGGGGTTGTGATTACTATTGGACAAGATTAATATGCACTGTACACATAAGGGTTATACTGCTTCTCTGGTTTAGAGTTCTTTGGTAGTCTGTTGGGGACACCAGACATTTAGAGGGGGGAGGGTGTAGCCCAGACAAATAATCGATCCATGGAGTAATAGTTAGTAAATAGATGAGTTCATAAATATATAAATAGGTTAAAAAGAGTAAATTCATTTATTTTTTGTTTATTAAAAATGTTCATTCTTAAAATGCAGTTACAAATTTGTTTTAAAAATGTCATCGTATATTTAGATTATCTGATTTGTGGTACCTGTGAGATGTGTTATTTTCCTACACACAGACTGTCCTTGAACGCCACGCAAGTTTTTTGGAGAGGAGGGAGTTAAAAAAACAAAAAGGGAGAGATCCGGTTCGGACGGCCATGGGTCGGCAGCCTTTCTTGAAGACTTTGCTTGTCTTGTAAATATAACAGTTATCTGTGTTGTGGTTTTATCCCTAAGATAATCCACTTTAAGTATCTATGCTAAAGTTTGTGGTGGAGGACTTTTGAGCTCCTACTCGAAGCTCTTTGAACTGTTTTTTGCCGCTAGCTTCTGGCATAGCAATTAGCCGACACTAATTAGCTCGCTAAAGGACTGCTAAGCTGCCTTTTGCTAAATCAGCAGGACCGGGGAGCTGGTAGAGCATCGTTACCGAACTGGACAACGAGAAACTGGACTCAGAAAGTACTCTGAGCCACCGGCAGCTCTCAGAGTGTCTCTGTGAACAGTGGGAGACAAGCACAAGGAGTTCATGACTGGGCGTGGACCACGCACCCTTCTTACTAAAGGAGCTGTGACTGGTAATGCCGAGCTGTGTTTTCACTTGGACCGAGAACTACACACAACAGGTTGAATCTGGTGGGATTAACACTTACACAAGGTACCTTAAGTTTATTTTGTTTGCTCTTTGAGTGAAGTGATCAATAAGTTTTTGGTCTCCACGAACACAAGCATCAATACAGGCCTGCAACGTAGTGTTAACTTATGGTTTGCCGGCCTTAGCATTAGTTAAGAAACATTTCGTTAAACTAGATTGGACTGTCAACTTTGAGTAACACACTGTGTTGGATTTTTGTGTTTTAGTGGGGAAGAGCCTGCTATTACTTTTTATTTTTTTTAAATCAGAGAACACTTTTCTTTTATTTGTCATTTATTATTTTAATAAAAGGGTGGGTTATTGCTCATACATTATACCTTGCTTGCCTCTACTGGTGGTTGGCTCTCACTGCGGTATTGTATCACTTCCTGTTCCGGAGCACAGCGGTGTTTTTCTGTATCTGTTAGCTGTTTAATCTGCGCAGTTAGATTGATCTAGTTATCTAGATTACGATTTGTTTCCCAGTGTAATCTTTACGTGCCTTAACTAAAGCACTCCTTCTGCTGAATCACCTCTAGATTATTTACACATTATTCACTTTGCGTGTTTTTAGGAATCCGCTAGCTTAGCGTAGCTACTAGCTCTTAGCCGATTTAGCATGGCGGCTTCTCCTGTCTCTCCCGCACTTTTCTGCTCTGGGTGTGAAATGTTTAGTTATTCCTCGGCCTCCTTTAGCAGTAACGGTACTTGTAATAAGTGTAGCTTATTCGTAGCTTTGGAGGCCAGGCTGGGCGAATTGGAGACTCGGCTCCGCACCGTGGAAAATTCTACAGTTAGCCAGGCCCCTGTAGTCGGTGCGGACCAAGGTAGCTTAGCCGCCGTTAGTTCCCCCCTGGCAGATCCCGAGCAGCCGGGAAAGCAGGCTGACTGGGTGGCTGTGAGGAGGAAGCGTAGCCCTAAACAGAAGCCCCGTGTACACCGCCAACCCGTTCACATTTCTAACCGTTTTTCCCCACTCGACGACACACCCGCCGAGGATCAAACTCTGGTTATTGGCGACTCTGTTTGAGAAATGTGAAGTTAGCGACACCAGCAACCATAGTCAATTGTCTTCCGGGGGCCAGAGCAGGCGACATTGAAGGAAATTTGAAACTGCTGGCTAAGGCTAAGCGTAAATTTGGTAAGATTGTAATTCACGTCGGCAGTAATGACACCCGGTTACGCCAATCGGAGGTCACTAAAATTAACATTAAATCGGTGTGTAACTTTGCAAAAACAATGTCGGACTCTGTAGTTTTCTCTGGGCCCCTCCCCAATCAGACCGGGAGTGACATGTTTAGCCGCATGTTCTCCTTGAATTGCTGGCTGTCTGAGTGGTGTCCAAAAAATGAGGTGGGCTTCATAGATAATTGGCAAAGCTTCTGGGGAAAACCTGGTCTTGTTAGGAGAGACGGCATCCATCCCCACTTTGGATGGAGCAGCTCTCATTTCTAGAAATCTGGCCAATTTTCTTAAATCCTCCAAACCGTGACTATCCAGGGTTGGGACCAGGAAGCAGAGTTGTAGTCTTACACACCTCTCTGCAGCTTCTCTCCCCCTGCCATCCCCTCATTACCCCATCCCCGTAGAGACGGTGCCTGCTCCCAGACTACCAATACCAGCAAAATCTATTTAAGCATAAAAATTCAAAAAGAAAAAATAATATAGCACCTTCAACTGCACCACAGACTAAAACAGTTAAATGTGGTCTATTAAACATTAGGTCTCTCTCTTCTAAGTCCCTGTTGGTAAATGATATAATAATTGATCAACATATTGATTTATTCTGCCTAACAGAAACCTGGTTACAGCAGGATGAATATGTTAGTTTAAATGAGTCAACACCCCCGAGTCACACTAACTGTCAGAATGCTCGTAGCACGGGCCGGGGCGGAGGATTAGCAGCAATCTTCCATTCCAGCTTATTAATTAATCAAAAACCCAGACAGAGCTTTAATTCATTTGAAAGCTTGTCTCTTAGTCTTGTCCATCCAAATTGGAAGTCCCAAAAACCAGTTTTATTTGTTATTATCTATCGTCCACCTGGTCGTTACTGTGCGTTTCTCTGTGAATTTTCAGACCTTTTGTCTGACTTAGTGCTTAGCTCAGATAAGATAATTATAGTGAGCGATTTTAACATCCACACAGATGCTGAGAATGACAGCCTCAACACTGCATTTAATCTATTATTAGACTCTATTGGCTTTGCTCAAAAAGTAAATGAGTCCACCCACCACTTTAATCATATCTTAGATCTTGTTCTGACTTATGGTATGGAAATAGAAGACTTAACAGTATTCCCTGAAAACTCCCTTCTGTCTGATCATTTCTTAATAACATTTACATTTACTCTGATGGACTACCCAGCAGTAGGGAATAAGTTTCATTACACTAGAAGTCTTTCAGAAAGCGCTGTAACTAGGTTTAAGGATATGATTCCTTCTTTATGTTCTCTAATGCCATATAACAACACAGTGCAGAGTAGCTACCTAAACTCTGTAAGGGAGATAGAGTATCTCGTCAATAGTTTTACATCCTCATTGAAGACAACTTTGGATGCTGTAGCTCCTCTGAAAAAGAGAGCTTTAAATCAGAAGTGTCTGACTCCGTGGTATAACTCACAAACTCGTAGCTTAAAGCAGATAACCCGTAAGTTGGAGAGGAAATGGCGTCTCACTAATTTAGAAGATCTTCACTTAGCCTGGAAAAAGAGTCTGTTGCTCTATAAAAAGCCCTCCGTAAAGCTAGGACATCTTTCTACTCATCACTAATTGAAGAAAATAAGAACAATCCCAGGTTTCTTTTCAGCACTGTAGCCAGGCTGACAAAGAGTCAGAGCTCTATTGAGCTGAGTATTCCATTAGCTTTAACTAGTAATGAGTTCATGACTTTCTTTGCTAACAAAATTTTAACTATTAGAGAAAAAATTACTCATAACCATCCCAAAGACGTATCGTTATCTTTGGCTGCTTCAGTGATGCCGGTATTTGGTTAGACTCTTTCTCTCCGATTGTTCTGTCTGAGTTATTTTCATTAGTTACTTCATCCAAACCATCAACATGTTTATTAGACCCCATTCCTACCAGGCTGCTCAAGGAAGCCCTACCATTATTTAATGCTTCGATCTTAAATATGATCAATCTATCTTTGTTAGTTGGCTATGTACCACAGGCTTTTAAGGTGGCAGTAATTAAACCATTACTTAAAAAGCCATCACTTGACCCAGCTATCTTAGCTAATTATAGGCCAATCTCCAACCTTCCTTTTCTCTCAAAAATTCTTGAAAGGGTAGTTGTAAAACAGCTAACTGATCATCTGCAGAGGAATGGTCTATTTGAAGAGTTTCAGTCAGGTTTTAGAATTCATCATAGTACAGAAACAGCATTAGTGAAGGTTACAAATGATCTTCTTATGGCCTCGGACAGTGGACTCATCTCTGTGCTTGTTCTGTTAGACCTCAGTGCTGCTTTTGATACTGTTGACCATAAAATTTTATTACAGAGATTAGAGCATGCCATAGGTATTAAAGGCACTGCGCTGCGGTGGTTTGAATCATATTTGTCTAATAGATTACAATTTGTTCATGTAAATGGGGAATCTTCTTCACAGACTAAAGTTAATTATGGAGTTCCACAAGGTTCTGTGCTAGGACCAATTTTATTCACTTTATATATGCTTCCCTTAGGCAGTATTATTAGACGGTATTGCTTAAATTTTCATTGTTACGCAGATGATACCCAGCTTTATCTATCCATGAAGCCAGACGACACACACCAATTAGCTAAACTGCAGGATTGTCTTACAGACATAAAGACATGGATGACCTCTAATTTCCTGCTTTTAAACTCAGATAAAACTGAAGTTATTGTACTTGGCCCCACAAATCTTAGAAACATGGTGTCTAACCAGATCCTTACTCTGGATGGCATTACCCTGACCTCTAGTAATACTGTGAGAATCTTGGAGTCATTTTGATCAGGATATGTCATTCAAAGCGCATATTAAACAAATATGTAGGACTGCTTTTTTGCATTTACGCAATATCTCTAAAATCAGAAAGGTCTTGTCTCAGAGTGATGCTGAAAAACTAATTCATGCATTTATTTCCTCTAGGCTGGACTATTGTAATTCATTATTATCAGGTTGTCCTAAAAGTTCCCTAAAAAGCCTTCAGTTAATTCAAAATGCTGCAGCTAGAGTGCTGACGGGGACTAGAAGGAGAGAGCATATCTCACCCATATTGGCCTCTCTTCATTGGCTTCCTGTTAATTCTAGAATAGAATTTAAAATTCTTCTTCTTACTTATAAGGTTTTGAATAATCAGGTCCCATCTTATCTTAGGGACCTCGTAGTACCATATCACCCCAATAGAGCGCTTCGCTCTGACTGCAGGCTTACTTGTAGTTCCTAGGGTTTGTAAGAGTAGAATGGGAGGCAGAGCCTTCAGCTTTCAGGCTCCTCTCCTGTGGAACCAGCTCCCAATTCAGATCAGGGAGACAGACGCCCTCTCT
This sequence comes from Thalassophryne amazonica, assembly GCF_902500255.1. Taxonomy (NCBI): domain Eukaryota; kingdom Metazoa; phylum Chordata; class Actinopteri; order Batrachoidiformes; family Batrachoididae; genus Thalassophryne; species Thalassophryne amazonica. The sequence goes on from NC_047119.1 coordinate 44,448,844, forward strand.
ACTTTTAAGATTAGGCTTAAAACTTTCCTTTTTGCTAGGGCTTATAGTTAGGGCTGGATCAGGTGACCCTGAACCATCCCTTAGTTATGCTGCTATAGACGTAGACTGCTGGGGGGTTCCCATGATGCACTGTTTCTTTCTCTTTTTGCTCTGTATGCACCACTCTGCATTTAATCATTAGTGATCGATCTCTGCTCCCCTCCACAGCATGTCTTTTTCCTGGTTCTCTCCCTCAGCCCCAACCAGTCCCAGCAGAAGACTGCCCCTCCCTGAGCCTGGTTCTGCTGGAGGTTTCTTCCTGTTAAAAGGGAGTTTTTCCTTCCCACTGTAGCCAAGTGCTTGCTCACAGGGGGTCGTTTTGACCGTTGGGGTTTTACATAATTATTGTATGGCCTTGCCTTACAATATAAAGCGCCTTGGGGCAACTGTTTGTTGTGATTTGGCGCTATATAAAAAAATTGATTGATTGATTGATACCTTGTGTCAGGTGTGCCTCATTACGCTCAGATTTGGTGTTTGGTCCTTAATTTTAATACAGTGCAGAGATCCAAAATATTACTTAATCTTTTAAGTAAACATAGAGCAAGACAAACAGAACCCAGAGCCCACTCATTTAATTCGTGAGTATTAGAAGGGCTACAACTGTATCAGATCAATTTTTTTGAGAACAGTTTTCACTATTCTTTGCATGATTTTACATTTTTGTATCTTGTGTTGAAGCTAGCATATATGATATTCACCTCAAGTTTAAACATTTCAGCTTTGCGGCAAAGTTCAACTTCAGCACAAAGCATTTCCACAGCATTTTACAATATTATGAAATTTCACTAAATGTAACATCTATTAACTTTAATCACTTAATGATGCTCTGATGCCCAGAGGTATTCAGCAAACAATGCATGAACTTCCTAAATGTGGGAACATTGGGCATTTAATAATATTTACCATTTTTTTTCTGGAGTGTAACTTGCAGGGTTTTTTGTTAGTAGTTTGGGAGGTCCTTGTTGGGGAAAGTGTAATGCACGGACCCACAACAGGGGGCGCAAATGAACGGTCAATAGATAATCCAATAAATACAATTTATTGCGGCAAAATTGCACAACAGGTCAAATACTGCTTTTAGACAGTCAATCACAAGATACAATAAGTGACGTGTGGGCAGGCCCGAGGGTAGGAGACGCCTATCCAGAGAAGAGCCGGGGCCCACAAGGTTCCGCCGCCAACGAAGACCTGCAGTATACTGAAGCCGCCAAGTCCCGAGTCCCCAGGTGGCCTCTGCTTCCAGCTGTCAGATCCGGTACTGCTGGCAGGAACAAAAACAGGTTAAGGGTGGGTGTGTGGACACCCAGTAAGCAGTCAGCAAAAATAAGTTCTCACTGTAGTAGGGTGGGAAAAACACCTCCACCACCTACACAGGAAACACAGTTCGTGTAGAGCCTGTAAAGTACTACTTAGCCGGTTGGAGTGAGGGGTGAAGACGTCACTCCTCCACTAACCACAAACCCAGCTCCCAGCTGGCAGTAGTAGACAGGAACTCCTGCAACACTCAGAAAAAGAGAACATGTGCGTACGGCACAGTCAAACGGCTGAGAGGTAAGCTGATATCTCAGCAGAGATGTGGTGTCTCCTCCAGTCTTTTATGGGATGGGATGGTGATGAGATGATTACTGACAGCTGTTAGTCCTGGCTCCTGGGTGGTAACTGCGCCCTCGGGTGCCTGAAACCCGACAACAGGCAGGGTGCCCTCTGGCATTGGCCAGCAATACCTCCTCTTCGGGTGGCCCACACAACAGTCCTGAGACTTATACTCCAGCGTGAGTTATATACCGAAAAGTCAGATCATTGTTAACAATAATTATTAGAGTGACCATTTATATCAGACTTTCCCAGGAAACAAAGCACTAAAAAATAATAAACTCCAATAATAAAGGAATACATGTCAATAATGAAAAGTACTATTGTTAATTTTGTCACCTGTTTTTTATTTATGCTTCGTCTTTGTCAAATGTCCTTTTTCATTGAAGTCATATTTAGTCATTCACATACCATTTTTATTTAGTCATGTTTTAGTTGATTAAAAGTCAGTTTTAGTCTAGCTTAAGTCAAAAGAGAACTGAATGTATTTTAGTTTCAGTCAAGACATTTTAATCTTTTGATAAAAAACACATTCAGTTATTTCTGATTACCATTTCAGTTAATGTACTGTTTCACACATCCCAAATACCAAATGTTATCATTACCTGACAAAATACAGTTGTTAGGTTTGTGGTCTTTTCCCCCAATATTTTAAATCTGTAAGGCTTCTTGTCAGATACAATTAGACATTCAGTTTTCTTGTAAATTCACAGCGCTGTGGATCCGCAGCGCCCAGGAGGCATCCTTACCAGATGCACAAACCACCTCAGTTGGCTCCTTTCAACGTGAAGGAGCAGCGGCTCTACTCCGAGCTTCCCATGGATGACAGCGTTTTTCACCCTATCTCTAAGGGAGACACCAGCCACCCTCCTAAACCCATTTTGGCCGCTTGTACCCACAATGTAGTTCTTTCGGGTCATGACCTAACCCTCATGACCATAGGTGAGAGTAGGGATGAAGAATGACCAGTAGCTTGAGAGCTTCGCCTTTTGGCTCAGCTCCCTTTTCATCACAAAAGTACGGTAGAGCGAATGCAACACCGCCCCTGCTGCGCCGATCTCAGGCCAATCTCATGCCCCATTGCCCCCTCACTTGTGAACAAGACCCAGAGGTACTTGAACTCCTTCACTTGGGGCAAGACCGCATTCCCTACCTGGAGTAGGCAATCCATCGGTTTCCTGTTGAGAACCATGGCCTCAGATTTAGATGTGCTGATCCTCATCCCAGCTGCTTCACACTTGGTTGCTAACCGATCCAGTGATTGTTGGAGGTCATAGGCTGATGAAGCCAACAGGACCACATCATCTGCAAAAACCAGTGATGAGATCCTGAGCCCACCAAACTGGAAACCCTTCTCCCCCCAACTATGCCTCGATATCCTGTCCATGAATATCACAAACAGGATTGGTAACAAGGCGCAGCCCTGGTGGAGGCCAATTCCCAATGGAAACAAGTCCAACTTACTGCCCAGCACCCGAACACAGCTCTCACTTTGTGAGTACAGAGATTGGATGGCCCTGAGAAGCAACCCCCTCACTCCATACTCCAGCAGCACCTCCCACAGTGTCTCCCGGGGTACCCGATCATATGCCTTCTCCAAGTCTACAAAACACATGTAGACTGGTTGGACATACTCCCAGGCACCCTCCAGGATCCTTGTGAGAGTGAAGAGCTGATCGGTTGTTCCACGATCAGGGCGGAACCCGCATTGTTCCTCTTCAATCAGAGGTTCGACTATTGGTCCTTTCCAGCACATTATTATTATTATTTTAAATTTTTTTGTAATGTGTAATGTAATTAGCAACACAAACATTTTGGCTTTTAGGCTCCTAGTTTGTGAGAAAAAGTTAAGTGTAATTGCTTTTACAGCTCTATGCTCAAACACATGGAAGGATGACCGCCTCAACCCGCAGACTGGAGACTGAAAGAACAACAAAACGGAGATAACATTGCGTTAAAAGCCGGTTTTTGAATGACATTCAAAAGATGAAAATGGAGAGAGATTTTATTTCAGTTTTTATTTCATGCAAAACATTTTAGTCTCATCTTTTTTCATCAACAATAATGCATGTTAATTTCACCTTAGCGTTTTAGAACACAGAGGCAGTGTTGTCATTGTCTTGTTTTCGTCATGAAAAAAATGTTTGAATAAATTTCATCTCATCTTGTGTGACGAACTTAACACAGTAAAAAGTACAGTGCAATAATGTACAAAAATCCAAATTAAAGAGCTAATAATACAGGAAAAAGGTGTGATTTATACTCCAGTGCAGCTTATCTATGATTGTTTTTTGTTTTGTTTAAAACAGGTGCGACTTAGACTCCAGAAAATACAGCATTTATTTATTAATTTATTTTGGAGCTGTGGCTGTATCAAAATTGTTTGTGATTGGGGCAGTTATGGTTCAACATTTCAAATAGAACTATCATAAAAATGAAGCACAAAATGCAAACTACATAGTTTTTTTTTTGGCGGGGGGGGGGGGGGTCTGAATTTTTTTTTTTTTTTTAATGAAAAGGCTTTTGGCACATTTATGTAAACCCTAAAACTTCTGCAAAGTACTGTATATATCTGTCAGACTGTTTCAATTCAGAATCTTTATTTTTCTGCAACTCATAAAAAAACAAACAAAAAAAACAAAACATCTCATTTCCCCTAAAAATGAAAAAGTATATTTGTTTAAAGTCTGCAGAGAATTTCACCTTCCTCTTCACCAATGAGTATTTCATTTCCTCTTTCAATCCTCAGCTATTCTGGGACATTTGTGCTACACGCTCAAAAACTGAAGCGGTGGATGCTATGAATCAGGTTCACATAGGGTGACTGTTGACAGAAGAAACAGCAACGCTGTTTGGTAAAAGACGCGTAAATGTCAAAAATGAATGAAAAGTCTGAAAGTGAGAAAATAAGAATTTCTCCTCAGAGGAGGAGGAACTGTGCACTTTCATTAATGACTAATGTGACTCTTTGCAGTGCTCGAGTGTTTTAGGGGTTCCACAGAAGCCGAAACATTTTCTTCACAGTGAGAAACTTTCTGTACCCACTTATTCCAATTAAGGTGAGTTTGTGACCAGAGGCTGATCCTTGTAAAAGCATTATAGAAATGCACTCTGTTTATGTAACCACTAATGTCATTTGATCAATAAAATCAGTTTCCGTCTCTGCACAAACACGTGTGCAGACACAAAGACAAACAAACAAGCACCAATTCCATAATTACACACATGGAAAGACAGAGGCGAACGCCTACTTCCAAAGTGTGCATTAACAACCCGCAAGTTTAACTCAATTAATCTGACGTCTGTAATTAACAACAGCCTTGTTTCTTTTCCTGCTTTTTCCCCATTTTACAGACAACTGTGACTAGTTTTAATCTCACTAAGCCACTCCAGCTGTCAGATCAGGAAACGCTGATCTCTTTTCACATCAAAGTGAGATTTTCTGAGGGAAGGTTTTATTCTAATGGCCAATGCGTCACGTCCCCCCAAAGACAAACCATTATTAAGATGTTTTCCCAAGTTTTTCAGTGTGAATGATGTTTGTTCTTTTGTTTAACAGATAGCAGCTGATGGTTGCACGCAGCCTGTAGAAGAACTACGGGTTGAAAATGCCTCAAAGGATAAAATGGCGGTTTTAGTCCTTAAACTCAAAAGTACCACTGTTTTGAATTTCTTTTAGGTTTAATTCAAATCTTAATGATACATCCTGTCCAGCACTGCCATGTTTCCCCACTGTTTCCAAACATCCATCAGGGCCGTATATAGGAATGTGAAAGTGGGGTTCAAATCCTTGAGTTGGGGGTCCAGTGGGCCGCAGGGTCCCCGGTGGGGTCGAGGGGCAACGCCCTCGTGGGGGGCTCAGGGGGGGCGAAGCCCCCCGAAGCAGAAGCTTTTTGAGGATTTTGAGGGGTAAAAAGCTACATAAATTTCATTTGAAACCCAAAATGTATCATTTTAGGAAATGCATTTTTATATACAAATAGTCCATGCTTGGGATTGGATCAGTTGCCATAAGACCCACCCAGGAAGAACCAAGATAACATTAATGCAAACTTTATACCTGCCTGTCGGTTGTGAATGATGCAACCGACAGGCGTGAAAAAACTGACGCATGCGCACGAAGGTTCAAGCTTGGCTGATGCAAGCGCACATGATTCAAATCCATATAGTTTTTGCAAAAAATAAAAAGGTTGGATAGTTTTCTAACAGACCTCATATTTAGTGGTATTAATATTCGCGTTTACATTATGAATATGTACGTATATGTACGTTATGTATTAAAATAGCAGTATTTAATTTGGCGACCTTGTTTAACTCGCGAAATTCGCATAATAAATCCCACGCGAATATTTGCACCTTTACAGTGTTTGCAACAGGAAGGAGAAGCTCCCTTTATTTCTCAGCTTATACATACAAACATGTTTTTACAAACCAGACAAGTGTAATTGTGTGTCTACATGGGTATTTACAAGCCTACTAATCTGTTTGATATCAGAGGAGGATAGGGACCAGGGAGCAAAAATTCTCAACCCCCATGGGAAAAGTTTATCTAATAGTTTCCCCTTTCATCACTTAAGGGATTACTCTGGCAGAGGAAATTGAAACTTGACAGTGTGTGATAATAGCTGTGTAACAGTTAGTGCTTGTTGCTTATTATCAATGAAAAGAAAATACATAATGTTGATATCCAGATCAGAAAAAAATCAGCATTAAAAAATCAGCAGAATTCTCAGGGGGGTTTGAACCCCCTCTATATACAGGCATGCCCATTCCCACTGTTTTAAGGCACCCGTCTGATCGGAGTCCCTGCGTCGTTCCCCAGAAGCCAAACAGACATGCTTGTTTGTCAGATATGGCTGTAGATTTTTGTTGTTTCTTAAAGAAAAAAAAAAAGACTAAGAAGCATAGCCATCACCAAAGGACGATATCTAGCAATGCTTTTAAATGACTTGATTAATCAACCACCTGATTAATCGGTCAGCTGGTGTAACACCACTAATTCTGCACAATGGTGTCACTTCTGCCCAATATAAAGAATTATGGGTAACCAAAGTACACAGAGGTTTTCTCACGCGCTGATGTGCACATGTTCATCTTGTAATAACACACCAGCTCTGCTGCACAATCGCGAGAACAAAGTGCAAAGGAGAAGTTTCATTTTTACATTAAACATTAAGAAACAAACCCAAGAGACCGCTGTTGATCTCTCTGGGACAAATACAATGCTATGCTATGCTAACAAGCTGAAAACATCTGGATTCTTCTTCTTCCGGGCTTCTATGCTGCCCCCTGTGGTGCTGGACGCAGCACTGCCCCCTGTGGTGACAGTGAACGAAAAAGGTGAGCAGACATATTTTAATGCTGTCATAAACATTCTAGAATTGAAATTTCCACCATTCTACCAATAATATTGGCTCATGAACACCATTTATTGTTAAAATTATTTTAAAGTCACATGACTTAACAGGATGTTCGTCATCAGTTTCACACAGTGACGTTTAAATTTTAAATAAAGCAGAGGTATTAGATTAGTGTAGCCTGGTATTTTAGTGGAAGGGAAAATACATCGATGATATAAGAAAGAAAGAAAACACCCACGATGAGGTGGAAAATATTAAAAAATATATATTTTTCATTGTTAGCTTTAATGCAATTTTGACAATTAGCAGCTGTCAGAGTAAAAAAAACAAACTTTCAGCACTGTGCTCCTTCTAGTGCAGCAGATAACTGAAACAATCATACAAATGGTGATTAAAAGCATCAAATTCGGCAGAAATACTCCTTAGACATTCCTCTTTTGAAAAAACAGATTGGCCACTTGAATTTTCAATTGGTGGTCAGGTAGGGGTCAATGAAGAATTACACAGTGGTCAAAATTAAAAGATGCTCCAATCATATTGAAAACTATACCACATTATTTGCTTGGTCATAAAGATTCCAAAAAGGTATAGTTTGGACTATCTGTGACTGAATTCTATGGAGTTATGGGATAAAAACAGCAAAAATGGTGACAAAGGTCAGTTTCAGTTTGTACAGGGATCAAAAGTTAAAGTTGCTCCAATGTTGGTCAAAAGTTATACAAATTATTGGTTGACCTAATAGGATTAATAAATGGAATAGTTTTGACAGTGTTGAATGCTTGGTCTCCAAAGTAAAGGTCAAACAAGGTCAACGTCCATTGAATTCTGTGACATGTGACATATGTTACCCCGTAACGTGATAAGTAAGGATGATACATGGTCCAAACTATTGCTTTTTAAAACCCTGTTACATCAACTAATAATTTACATCACTTTTTACCAAAATTGGAGCAACTTTAACTTTTGACCCCTGTACAAACTGACTGACCTTTGTCACCATTCTTGCTGTTTTTAATCCCATAACTCCATAGAATTCAGTCACAGATAGTCCAAACTATACCTTTTTGGAATCTTTATGATCAGGTAAATAATGTGGTATATGTTTCAATATGATTGGAGCATCTTTTAATTTTGACCCCTGTGTAATTCTTCAATTGACCTCTACCTGAACGCTGACTGAAAATTCAAGTGGCCAATCGTTTTTTCCAAAAGAGGAATGTCAAAGGAGTATTTCTGCCAAATTTGATGCTTTTATCATCATTTGCAGGATTCTGCTCTAAATATTCTCTTATCTGCTGCACTATTCCTGTGTAGCAACATGCTACACTGATTGTGTCGCTTCACTCTTTTATCACGGATGCTAATTCCTTTATCCCTTCTCGTATCTTCCTGTCAGGTTAGATTCCCACTAATGTACATTTCTGCGGCGCTCTGACGGACAATTAACTCCCGTGATTAAGTTACAATCTGCAGTTTTCAGCGTATCTTCCTCCCTTTCTTTGCATCACTTAAATCAAACTGTATTAATGGACCTTTAAGAGAGAAACCAGATGGCTGCTGCTGGATCTCAGAAAGACAGATGCTGCAGTTTGGACACAAACACATTCAGAGAAAACAGGTGACACAGCCGGCTGCATGCCGCTTGTTTCTATGACCAGAGTGGCTTGGCACATTTGGCACATTGCTGTAATCCCTGATTGGTTCCACTCGCAGTTGGCCAGAACACACACGTGGCTGATAATTATTGCGTGTGCAAGCCGCAAGCAACAATTACCGGTAGTTGCTTTACCAGTTAATCTGTTCATTTTATTCCATATGCGTTTTAAAAAAAAAACTTTGTCAGAATCTTTAAAAACTTCACTTCTGCCCAAATACATAGCTTCACAGTTCTTGTGCAAAATCCAAAAGACCTTCAGTTGTTTTTAAATCCAGCTTTCTGGGGAGCCCAGTCTGGTTTAAAATTTAGTTTGAAGCAGTTTAAAAGCCCATTAAACAGACGAATCCTGTATGGAAAAACTAAGTATTTGAAATCTGATTCTGTTGCTTGTGCTACAATACATCACAGGAGTGAGGAACAAGTGTGTTATTATGGATGCCCTTCTCGAATAGAAAGCAAAGTGGCAGCCAAAGACAAGGAAAAAAAAAAAAATACAAGCCTAAATCTCTGGCCCTAAAACTACCCGACCATGACTCATTTCTGGTCTAAATCAAGGTCAACCTGACTGCATCATCATGAACCTTAAAAGAAATAATGTTATACAGTATGTGCAGAAGTATATTTTTCACTGCAAAGTATCTTGACCTTTAACCTTGGCGTTGATATTTTATTTCTGAAGTTGATCACTGACAGTGACTTTGACTTTGATGGTCAATTTTGCTTCAACATTATCCAGAGATGCAAAAATAATAAAATCATGAGCTTGACCTTTGACCATGACCTTTAATCCCAGACAAAGTTGGGTCAGTACCTGCATGCATGCTGAAAATCAGTATCAACGGTCATTTACCTCAAAAGTTAAAAGATGGGACATTTGGACTTGGAACATGACCTATGACCTTCAATCCCAGACAAGACAGGATCTGTACCTAGCTGCATTCCAAGAATGAAGGTCAAAGGTCAGTTAGTTCAAACTTGTGATGTAACATCCTGTATCCAAAAATTTAACACACCACTTGCAATACCCACATAAACTACAGGGGCTGTATAACTACAAGAGAAGCACAACAAATAAATGAGAAGAAACAGTCAGTTGGGAAAATTGTGCGCGGGGGAAGAAAAAATTGCAAACGAAATTGAAACAAAACAAAAATTATCAAACATTCTGCAACTGTTGGAGTCTATTGACTCTGTGGCTTCACAGTAACAAAACAAAAAGTAAAAAAAGATATCTGCTGGAAATAAATGTGTGAGCAGTAGAAACATTCTTCAGTTTGTGTGTACTTGAGGTTGTGTAGTGTTGTTGTAAACTACAAGTGCATTTGTGTCCGTCAGTAACATGACATCTGTGTGCATGTGTTGGGAGGCGGGGTTTTGCTGGCATCCTGTGTGAAGGCGTGACCACATTTATCACTCGAAGATAATCAAATCATTCAGAGACTAAGCTGACACGAGCCAACACCTGACGCACAGACACGCAAACGGCGAATAAATGTCACTCTACATTTGACAGTGGCTCACTGGAAAATGCTGCAGAGAATCTCTGTTGATGTCATTCAAACTTTTGTTTTTTTCCCACCAGCTGGTTTGTGAACGAGCTGCTGTTGTAACTCCTTTACATTCATTCACAAAGTTTGGTCTTTGCATAAATTTCTGTTCATGTTGGGGTTAGCGCCACAGAGAGCAGGAATTGGAATGACTGGAACTAGGATGGACCCCAAGATGCAGACAGCCACACACAAAGATAAGTGCAAATATAAGGTGACTGTGAAAAATACACAGGTGGCAAAAATACTACAAGTGACCAGTGGCACTGGCAGACAAAGTGGAAAAAGCTCAATAACTAAAAGACAACTTTCCAAAAGTGACAGTGAGGAGAAACTACTCTTGCTCAGACAAACAATGTGATAAAAACCAATAACTGAAAAACAACTGCCAAAAGTGACAGTGAGGAGGAACTTAGAAACAAACCTCGCAAGTACAGCTGTCAAAATGCCACGCTCGGCTGTCAGAGTTTCACCTGACAACTGAGTGCAGCCGCAGACCAGGAGCAACCAGTAAAAACATATCATACCCCTGAACATAACAATATAAACATAACCCAGGATACATGAACCAAAATGAGACATCAAGTAAAAATGAAAGAGCACAGTGACCGGTGGGGTATAGCAGGACTAAAATGGGGAACTGACACATGAGCCACACCCACACGCACACCCGAGACCCCAGGAGGGGCGCATGGGAAAACACGTACACCCACTTGCAAGCACCCACACGTGCACCAAAACAGAACTGACAATAAAAACAAAGGTACATATGCACTGATACATGAATGCTGACTTTTGGGGGGGGTGCCCACACTCACTTACACCGCGCAGTTCACTCAAAGCCTGCCCACAGGCGAATGACGCAACCGACAGGCGTGAAAAAACTCACGCATGCACACGAAGGTTCAAGCTTGTCTGATGCAATCACACATGATTCAAATCCATATAGTTTTTGAAAAAAATAAAAAGGTCGGATAGTTTTCTCACAGACCTCGTATTTGATAACTGGTTAGTGGTATGAAGTAGTCCATTGATCTGCTGCAGCCAAGTGAAATGTGTGCGTGTCCTCTGTCTTTATCAGCCGCTGCGGTCCTCAACACTGAGACACCAGCTGCATGGAACATCCACAGAAACACATCACAAGATCAAAACATTGTAGCTAACGTAGTTCTCCTCATCCAAACCTCCTTTGTAACCACTCATTTGATACGTCATTCCAGCGGTACTCCAAAGAGAACAAAGCCTTCCAGGCATCACCTTAGGTCACTGGTTTGAGTCTCATAACCATACAGTGAGTCAGGAAGCATCCTAAAGACTTAGACCTTTCTTCTCCTGAAAACATATCAGCATCACCAGACACCCCTAACCTTTGACCTCATGACTTCATAAGCTCTTCCCAGATGTCAAAGGCCGAGGACTCAGACAGGAACTTCACTATCAGGTAGGTGTGGGCGGTACCATAGTGCTACAGTGTGCCACCATATGGATGGGGCCGTACCTTCGGCACTGTGATAAATTCAGTTTTCCCCTTATAATAGAACTAAACCTCCACCAGAAAGTGTTTTCAAATGATGCCAACAAAAAAAATGTAGCAAATGAAATAATGAAAAATAACTCCAAATATCCATTATTCGGAAATCTGCAGTCATTTCAGCACATCTCCGACCGCCCGAGTTAAGACACCTGTTACTTTTTTTATAGATGGAACAAACTATAAAATCATTTTCATATGGAAACACAAGTCAGTAAAGGGTTAAAACTGTGTGTGTTGTCTGTTGTGTGAATCAGCAGACTTTTTGTGCTGATGGCTTAAGTCTTAACTTCCCTTGTGGCTGCTACCAGTTTGGTCAGAGTACCATAGCAGATCCAGCACAGATCTGCATTGAGATCTGGCAGAAGTTATATATATATATATATATATATATATATATATATATATATATATATATATATATATATATATATATATATATATATATATAAAAAACACCAGATATCTTTCCTGACCAAACTCCAGTTTTACCTAGAGAAACACACATGGCCCCTGGTCTTCCAAAGAGGTCTCCCATCCAAGTACTAACTACGACCCACTCTGCTTAGCTTCTGATTACTGACTTGATCAGGATTACACAGAACAGACTGGCTCCTAGATTAAGCATTAACTACCATTAAACACAACTACAGACCTTTGAAACATAAAACGTTGTGTAAAAACCTTTGATTCACAAAGTTTTTCACCAAGATTTTGACTTTGAAGGAGCAGATTTGAAAATTAAAATACTCTAAGTTAAACTCTTGCTAAAATAAGATCATTATTAAAGGGGTCACATAGTGCAAAACAATTAACGCAGAAATAAAATACAGTCACCGTCCAAATAGTGTAAGACTAATATTAACGGTAGGCAATATCGCCCACCCCTACTGCCAAAATAAGTTAATGTCTCAACAAGTTCACTACTTTCATCGCACACAGATACACAGAATCTGTGAATCTTAGTTTTGATCCTGGACAATTCCAATTCCAGAGACTATTACTCAGCTTCTCCAGTACTACAATCAGGTATCTGTTGATTCCACAAAAATCACAGCATCCTTTGAAAAGTCAAAGTCAGTGGACTACACAAAGACCTGACCCAACACAAACTCCATGCAAGCACTGAACAGGACCCAGAACCAAATCCTGACCGGAGCCAATGCAACTCAAGCCTTTTCCTTTAAGACAGACAAAGTACAAGTTTTATTTTCTGTTGCTTTTGAGTTTATGTGACTAGAACGATCTCGCACCTACGGCTCTTCATTGAGCCTGTGGGTGTTTGTGTGCCACCATCTTGATGTTTGCTTCAGCTGTATCTATTCTCTGTTCTGCTGAGCAGAAATCATCCACGGCAGAGGAACAAGTAGAGACATCTGTTATTATCATCTGGTCGGCAGATGGGGGGGTTCAGAGGGGAGGCTTTTATTTTGGGTGAAAGTGCAACGGCAGAATTTCATCTTCAGCTGCAACAGGCTGAAGATCATCAAAACCTCAAAATTCAGCAACAACCTTCGTTATAAAAAATGACTGTATTTCACTTTAGCCAACATAAGGCATTTTAAGATGCCCCCTCCCCCATTAAAAAATAACAATAATAAAAATCTGTGCATTAATGAACATTATTGCCTGATCCAAGCATATAGTTTTATGCCAGATCCCCTCCTGGATGCAACCCATGTAACTAATTACGACGTGGCAAAAACTCTAGTTTAAAATGTTCATTTGGACACTTGCTGCCCCAACTGGTTGTATGATGTTACTGACATTTAGCAGCTCTTACTGGTGGAAAATATTAATTCAAACAGATTCAACTTGTTGCGCAGCATCCAGTTATGGGGGTTTCATTTCTTTAACAATCTGGTGCATCTGTATTATTGTTATCATTAGCATAACCCTGCACACCGGCAAAGCGGCAAAAATAGTTTTGTTTTCACTGAATGAAAATCTCAAGCTACATGGACTTCCTTCAAAACTGGTGGGAATATTACGTTGACAGATATCTAGAGATGATTAGATTTTGGAGTAGTTTGTTCAAAAGTTAAAGAAAACAGTCTGAAGAAAAAAAATCCAACACACTCACTTCAACCGCTTACTCCAATTAAGGGTCACAGGGGGCTGGACCCTATCCCAGCAGTCAGGGGCGTAGGTTTGCATATGGACCATAGGGACAAGTCACAACCAATATTTTGGGATGGCAAAATAGTCCCTACCAATATTTAGCATTTTTTTTATATAACAAAATCATTCACTATTTTTTTGCGAACTCGATACTATAATTTTAGTCGTCACATTTTGTGTTTTTGACGTGCCAGAGTGACAGGGTAACCCATGTTGCAATTTCATTGGCTCACGTTCTTCTCACATGGATGTAAACAAAGCGCATCTCATGGCAGGCAGTGCTTAATTTGTAAAGTGGGAGGTCCCGGATAGGTGGCTCCGGTGCAGTGTTGCCAGATGTACGATAATTATCGTATTTGTACGATAGTTTTGCCCTCTGTACGATGTACGATCAATAATGGGAAAAAAATCCAATATGTACGATAATTTCAGTTGGTTGCCCAAACACGCATCTCTCTCTGACACCCAAGAATCATTTTGCAGGCGTTGCACTCAGACAGCATCAAAGACACACCACACACAGGGCTGCTGCTGGCTTTGGGCGACCGGGACAGTCATTTGAAAGCCCGCCCCCTCCCCATACAAAGTAATGAGTTCCCCCACCAAAGATTCCCCAACCAACAACATCTTTTTTTTTTTTCGAAACTTTATTTCAACAAATGCAATAACAAACGAACAAAACACAAGAGTAAAGAGATATACAAGAAAAATAAAAAAAGTTCAAGTTCCTTATGGAGGTGTCAACATTTTTTCTGTGTTCAACAAAATCTGCACAAGTGGCCATGGCATCGGATGACAACAGCGACCTCGAGGTTGAATTCGACTCTTTCTAGTCTGGTAATTAACACATGTTTGTGTTACTTCACAGTCTGGTAGTGTATTTGCTTGTGCATTTGCGTTCTTTTTGTGCCATAGTTTCCCCATTACTATAATTACTGTTTAAAAATGTGACATAAAATTCTTTGTAAATAAAAAAAAACAAAAAACGCTAAAATAGCTACGTTGTATGCGTTTTGTTTGTGTACGATAATTTATCCCAAAATACGATAATTTTGAGGTTTTGGTACGATTATTTCATATCTGGCAACACTGCTCCAGTGCAGAAAAACAAGAAGAGTGGGGGGGGGGGGGCTTGCGAACAATGCTGTGCGCCACACTGTGCGCCAAACTGCACAGCCACACAAACACGCACACACACCTTCACAAATGACACTAACACTCTGCCTTTTCCTCAAAAATTACTACATTTATGCTGTCTGTCTCTGTACTTTTCTGTCACTTTTGTGCTCTTTTTCATACTTTTCCCTCGTTTCAAAAGTCACCGAACCGAATGCACTTTACTGTAATATATGCAACATATAGCATACTGCTGGAAAGCACGGGTTCTTGGCTTGCTGTCAGTGTTGAAATTTTTCAGAGTGAGGGCTTACATGAGAACTTACGGTAATGAGAATCAGCGGCGCACTAGTGTGAAACTTCCGTGTTTTTCCTCTGCGTTATGACGTCACAGGCTTACGTTTACCGTAATACACCATATATATCATTGGAAATCCCTTTTTTTTTGGCAAATTAGGTTGCCAGATACCTACAACTGCATTACTGATGAAGAGAATAGATTATACATCTTGGTTGCAAAATTTTTTTTTTTGTTAGCTCCACAAGTATTTTTTTTGTTGTTGTTGTTGTCTTGTTCTCTCAGGTGATCTCATGATTTTGGGTGCAATTTTGTTATTTAAGCTATTTTTTTGTTTGCCTACACACTTAATATTGTAAATCAAGTGTTAAATTATTCAGCATTATGTTGTCATATGTTATGTATTATGCTGTACTTGTGCGTCTAATGGTATGAGTGGGTTAGGGGGTGGTGGTGGTGGGCAGGGGGGCGGGGGTGGTGGTATTGTCCCTACCAAAGCTGAGACCAAGCCTACGCCCTTGCCAGCAGTCATAGGGTGTAAGGCGGGGTACACCCTGGACAGGATGCCAGTCTGTCACAGGGCCACATACAGACAAACACATTCAGACCTACTTGTTGTGTGGGCCGCTGAAGAGGAGGTACTGCTGGCCCACCACCACCAGATGGCGCCCTGCTTGAAGTGCAGGCTTCAAGCACAAGAGGGCGTCGGAGCAACCAGGAGTGACAGCTGTCACTCATCATCAGCACCAGCTGTCACTCATCCACAGTTCGGATCCTCGGTTCCACCTGGTGTGACAGCTAGTGAGGAGGTTAAAGTCCCCCCCAATCTGACGGCGGTGCCAAGTGAGTACCACGATCTTGCTGACGTTTTCAGCAAAGATCTGGCGCTTACCCTTCCCCCGCACCGTCCGTACGATTGTGCCACTGATTTGATCCCAGGCGTCGAGTACCCGTCCAGCAGGCTGTACAACCTCTCACGTACTGAGCGAGAATCAATGGAGACCTACATCCGGGACTCATTAGCTGCCGGGCTGATCTGGAATTCCACCTCCCCGATGGGTGCTGGTTGCTTTTTTGTGGGCAAGACAGACGGCGGACTCCATCCATGCATTGATTACAGGGGGCTGAACGAAATCACGGTTCACAACCGATACCCTCTGCCTACCGATACCCTCTGAGTACGTCCAGGCCTGCACCACCTGCGCCAGGGGCAAAGCGGACCATCAAAAGACACAGGGCCTCCTCCAGCCTTTGCCCGTGCCTCATCGCCCCTGGTCTCACATCGGCCTGGACTTCGTCACAGGCCTCCCGCCGTCCCAGGGCAAGACCACCATCCTCACGATAGTGGACCGGTTCTCCAAGGCGGCCCACTTCGTAGCCCTCCGGAAGCTCCCGACGGCCCAGGAGACTGCAGACCTCCTGGTCCACCATGTCGTGCGTCTGCATGGGATTCCATCGGACATTGTCTCGGATCGTGGTCTTCAGTTCTCCTCCCAGGTTTGGAGGAGCTTCTGCAGGGAACTGGGGGCCACCGTAAGTCTCTCGTCCGGGTACCATCCCCAGACGAACGGGCAGGCAGAGCGGACGAATCAGGAACTGGAGCAGGCCCTCCGCTGTGTGACCTCCACACCCGACGGCCTGGAGTGACCATCTGGCCTGGATCGAGTACGCTCATAATAGCCAGGTATCATCAGCTAGCGGCCTCTCCCCGTTTGAGGTGTGTTTGGGGTACCAGCCCCCATTGTTCCCGCTAGTGGAGGGAGAGGTCGGGGTGCCCTCGGTCCAGGCCCATCTGAGGAGGTGCCGTCGGGTGTGGCGTACCGCCCGCTCTGCCCTGCTCAAGGCCCGGATGAGGGCAAAGGCCCATGCAGACCGCCGGTGTGCCCCGGCCCCTATGTATCAGCCCGGGCAGGCGGTTTGGTTATCCACGAAGGACATTCCACTAAAGGTAGAATCCCAAAAACTAAAGGACAGGTTCATTGGACCATTTTCCATACTTAAAGTCCTCAGTCCGGCCGCAGTGAAGCTGAAGCTACCAGCTTCACTGCGGATTCATCCAGTGTTCCATGTTTCACGAATCAAACCCTACCACACATCAACTCTCTGCACCCCCGGACCGGTGCCGCCTCCTGCCCGGATCATGGATGGAGAGCCTGCCTGGACCGTGCGCAGGCTCCTGGATGTCCGTCGAAAGGGCCGGGGGTTTCAGTATCTGGTGGACTGGGAGGGTTATGGACCCGAAGAGCACTCCTGGGTGAAGAGGAGCTT
Organism: Thalassophryne amazonica; assembly: GCF_902500255.1. Taxonomy (NCBI): domain Eukaryota; kingdom Metazoa; phylum Chordata; class Actinopteri; order Batrachoidiformes; family Batrachoididae; genus Thalassophryne; species Thalassophryne amazonica. The sequence continues at coordinate 44,466,377 of NC_047119.1, forward strand.
CATCTTGGACCCGGGCCTCCTGGCCGACTTCTACACCCGTCACCCGGACAAGCCTGGTCGGGCGCCAGGAGGTGCCTGTTGAGGGTGGGGTCCTGTTGTGTGGGCCGCTGAAGAGGAAGTACTGCTGACCCACCACCACCAGATGGCACCCTGCTTGAAGTGCGGGCTTCAAGCACGAGAGGGCGTCGGAGCAACCGGGAGTGACAGCTGTCACTCATCATCAGCACCAGCTGTCACTCATCCACAGTTCATCACCACCACCATAAAGGCCGGACTACAACTCCACCTCCCCGCTGAGAAATCAGCCACTAGAGAGGTAATTTTCTCTGCTGAACTAAACCCTGACTTATAGTCTGAACTTATTTGCAGCTGTTTTCCTGTGGTGTTGCCTTATCTGAGGGATTGGCGTTTGGTGTGATCAGCGACGGCTTCGCTTCACACTCCAACCAGATAAGTGGTTAGACAGGAGCTGCACGAGTGTGTGATTGGAGGTGGAGGTGCTCCCTCCCAAAAGAACACAGACTGTGGGATTACTGAGTGTGCAAACTCACACTCATCAATACTGTTTCTGTTCTCTGCCAGCAGTACCAGGTCTGACAGCTGGAGACGGTGGCCACCTGGGGATCCAGGACTTGGCGGCTTCGGTGTTCTTCAAATCCGTTGGCGGTGAAGGCCGTGTGGGATCTGGCTCGGTTCGGGACGGACATCTCCTATCCTCAAGCCTGCCCACACGTCACGCTACATATAATTGTCTGTACTACCAAAACTGTGTTTGTCTGTATTCTGTTGTGCACTTCACAACATTAAATTGTTACTGTTTGGCTTATCCATTGTCCGTTCATTTAACGCCCCCTGTTGTGGGTCCGTGTTCCTACACTTTCACAACACTACTGACAATTTAAAGTTTCCAATCCATCTAACCTGTATGCTGTTGGAAGTGGGAGGAAGCTGGAGCACCTGGAGGGAACCCACGTAAACACAGGGAGAACATGCAAACTCCACACAGAAAGGCCACGAGTGGGAATTGATCCCATGATCTTCTTGCTGTGAGTCAACAGTGCCAACCACCAATCCACCGTGCTTCCCAATATACAAAAGCAACTACAACCCCTGGCAAAAATTACGGAATCACCGGCCTCGGAGGATGTTCATTCTGTTGTTTAATTTTGTAGAAAAAAAAGCAGATCACAGACATGACACAAAACTAAAGTCATTTCAAATGGCAACTTTCTGGCTTTAAGAAACACTATAAGAAATCAAGAAAAAAAGATTGTGGCAGTCAGTAACGGTTACTTTTTTAGACCAAGCAGAGGAAAAAAATATGGACTCACACTGTTTTCACAGTTTTTGCTCTATGGCAAGATGCATTATCTTCTTGAAAAATGATTTCATCGTCCTTAAACATCAGAAAAGTGTCCAAAATATCAACGTAAACTTGTGCATTTATTGATGATGTAATGACAGCCATCTCCCCAGTGCCTTTACATGACATGCAGCCCCATATCATCAATGACTGTGGAAATTTACATGTTGTCTTCAGGCAGTCATCTTTATAAATCTCATTGGAACGGCACCAAACAAAAGTTCCAGCATCATCACCTTGCCCAATGCAGATTCGAGATTCATCACTGAATATGACTTTCATCCAGTCATCCACAGTCCACGATTGCTTTTCTTTAGCCCATTGTAACCTTGTTTTTTTCTGTTTAGGTGTTAATGATGGCTTTCGTTTAGCTTTTCTGTATGTAAATCCCATTTCCTTTAGGTGGTTTCTTACAGTTCGGTCACAGACGTTGACTCCAGTTTCCTCCCATTCGTTCCTCATTTGTTTTGTTGTGCATTTTCGATTTTTGAGACATATTGCTTTAAGTTTTCTGTCTTGATGCTTTTATGTCTTCCTTGGTCTACCAGTATGTTTGCCTTTAACAACCTTCCCATGTTGTTTGTATTTGGTCCAGAGTTTAGACACAGCTGACTGTGAACAACCAACATCTTTTGCAACATTGTGTGATGATTTACCCTCTTTTAAGAGTTTGATAATCCTCTCCTTTGTTTCAACTGACATCTCTCATGTTGGAGCCATGATTCATGTCAGTCCACTTGGTGCAACAGCTCTCCAAGGTGTGATCACTCCTTTTTAGATGCAGACTAACAAGCAGATGTGATTTGATGCAGGTGTTAGTTTTGGGGATGAAAATTTACAGGGTGATTCCATAATTTATTCCTCAGAATTGAGTGAGTCCATATTTTTTTCCTCTGCTTGGTCTAAAAAAGTAACCGTTACTGACTGCCACAATCTTTTTTTCTTGATTTCTTATAGTGTTTCTTAAAGCCAGAAAGTTGCCATTTGAAATAAGTTTAGTTTTGTGTCATGTCTGTGATCTGCTTTTTTTCTACAAAATTAAACAACTGAATGAACATCCTCCGAGGCCGGTGATTCCATAATTTTTGCCAGGGGTTGTATACATCATAACAAACAAGAAGCCTAGATGAATCAAACCTGGAGGTAATATTACACTTTATATTCACTCATTCATTCATTCTCTGCCATTTATAAGTCCTGTAACTCTTTCCCAAACCAGCTGAGAAATGTATGTCCTGGGTCTTCGTCCAGTTGGATATGGCTGGAAGATCTCCCTAGGGACACAACCAGGAGGAATCCTCACTACATGCCTGAACCACCTCAACTGGCTCCTTTCAATGTGAAGAATGTATGGAGTCAATTCATTCCAGAAAGAGACCGCTTTCCGCTCCTTAAAGAAGAAAGCAAGCATTCTCTGAGGGCCACAAAGGTTGTGGGTCAGTTTAGGGCCCACGAGCTGCCAATTGATGATTCCTAACATAAACCAAACCTCCTCTTTGGAGAACTGCTGAGCTCATGATGCACCAAAATAACAAGCAAGGAGTCGTACCTGCTTCAAACATTTATCTGTGTGCTGGAGTAAAGACAACAGGAAGAGATAAGACGGTGTGTAAACTGCAAATCTTGTAGTACATTTAGTCTGGGACAAACACAGCCTGCTGGTACACCTGAAACCGTCCTTTTCTCACAGCTCAGTTCAGTTTGTCAGCTTATGCACTGAAGTCACACCTCCGTTTGACTGAGGAGACGCAAAGTGTTGACCCATTACATCTCTGCTGAAGGCTGAGAAATAAAACTACCAGAGTTCAACAGAACGATAACGATGACCTCGACACACAAGCTTACGCCATGACTGTGAGCAGAGTATGCGTTCAAAAAGTGGTTTATTTCTGAGACATATGTGTCCATATGAAACATGTACATTTTGATGGGTTTTTTTTAATCCAAAATATATCAGCTTATTGATCCTTAAAACCATCACAGCAAAAGAGACTGTTTTATTTCCTCTAAATTGCATCATTTTCGAGTTTCATGCCTTTCATACCACACAGCAATGGAACTTTCCTTATACAACTTTTTCTGTCTGTCGTCTTCAAAAAGTGTTTGCTAAATACGGCACCGTGCCAAGAAATATCTGTGTGCACACAAAGCCACTGCAAGTGACTGAAAACGCTGTAGAATATATGCCAGGCCTGTATGTGGCACTGTAACACTCCTACAAAAGAGAGAAGAAGACCTGGAACATGCTCATAAAGCCTGTGTGTGTAAAGTGTAGGTTACATGATATGTAACGCTTTCTCTTTTTTTTTTTTTTTTTGAGTATTTAAGACTAAAATTAGTAGGGGTGGTGGCCAAGTGGTTAATGCACTTGGTTTCAGTGCGGAAGGTTCCCGGGTCAAATCCCACCCCTACCACATTTCTCCATGTAATGTGGAGTTGCGTCAGGAAGGGCATCAGGCGTAAAATTTGTACCAGTTCAACATGCAGTTCCACCTTGGATTTGCTGTGGCGACCCCAAGTACAAAACAAGGGAGCAGCCGAAGGGACTTATTTACTATTTAAGACTAAAATTAAACAACAGCTTGAAATTAATACTTTCCCAGTGTGTAGTTACTGAAGAGATATATGTTGTGCGCCACTAAAAACCAGGAACGTCCGGGTGCGTTACGACATTGGAGAAGGAGGAAGTGACATCAGCACGAGAACCATTTACTTAACAGCCCCATTTAGTCAGGCAGATAGGTGAAAAAACTGTGGGTTTGTACATAGAAGCATAAAATTTGGCACATGTCTAGACCATGGGACTAGTAAAGGAAATAGCTATGGAGCCACTTGAAATAAAGTCTGTGTCAGCTTTGGCAGCCATGGCTGCCAAAAGGGCGTTGACATAAGAACATTTATTTTATGTTGAAACAATCATTATTAATTAGACAATCCAAATCATCCAAATAACACACTTTAATGCTACACCATGAACATAAAGTGTATAAAGCATCCTTCCTCAATTCCAGTGGGTGTACATTGGTGTAGGACTCAGGCAGCTGAGCCATTGTCTTGGTAAATGCTGTCTCTTCAAGGATGCAATGTTCCCTGCGATCAGTTTCATCCATCTTCATCCATCCTCGTTTCATCGATGTATGCCAGCAACTCTGCGAGAGCAATGCCTTTACTTATGTTGTCAGTTCTATTATGCTGTCCTTTCCTTGCTTCCTGTGTGGCTGTAGCTTCGTTGTAAAGTGCTACTAAACAACGCAGGTGGCATTTTGCATCTTGTGCTATCAAGTCCCCAGCACTGAGTTTGGCAAGAAGTCCCTGGTCTTGAAGTTCTTTGGCACATTTTCTAACCTTCTCGTTGAGACCAAAAGTGGCTGCCTTATGGAGTGTGTCTTCTTTGTCATCCTTCCCACAGAAGAAACAGACATCTTTTGTCACTGCTTCATGTTTTGCAGTTTGCCGGGTGAACTTCTTGGAAGCACCTGAACTAGATTCACTGGTATTCTCAGAATGTCTCCTTTCTGCTCGCTCTAGCCTTGAACTGTTGAATTTTGCTTGGCAGGATTTGTGCCACCTGGCCATGTGTTTCAACATGGTAGCTTCTATGCCTTCACCATCATCAAGGCAGCTAAGGTTAATTGGCATGGGCATAGCTTGCAGTTCATCAAAACGGATGAGGTTTTTTGACATAGTAGCATACCCTTGACCAACACAAACATCAGTTTCTTTGCTTTCAGCTGGGCACTGCATTGTTTCTCGAGTTACTGCTTGGCAAAGACAGCACAATGTCCAGTCAGTTACAGGTAGTGTCTTCTGAGAGGGTCCAGCCTTCTGTGGATCAACAAACTTATACACCTTGATTTTGGACATGGCTGTCTGTGGACATGTACCACCACCAATTAAGCACCAACACTACACTATACAGCTATACATGGGGATGGTTAGAGGAAACCTGCAAAAATCAAGGGATTATTTGGATTATTAATTTGCATAAATGTAAGTGACCAGATGTTCTTACCAATATCCTTATCCTAAGCACCAGATGTGTCAAACATTCCTCCTGCTTCACCTCGCTGGTGGTAAATTGTGACATTTTGCTGAGGCAGCATATATTTTGGACACAGCCAGGCATATGATGGATCCACAATAGTCTTTGCATCATAAGGAAGTAATCTAAGGTTAGATAGCAACCAGAAAAGTCTCTCATTGCATTATAAATTCTATTTTATTATTATTGCCTATGCTTATTAGCCGCCATTTTGAAAAATGCCTGCCAAAGCATACAAAGGCCTAATTCGCTGTGGCTCCATAACTGAAAAGTTAATTAGGGCCATGGTCGAGGCATGTGCCAAATTTCAGGCTTCTATGTAAAAACGCACAATTCTTTGCTGGATTTCACATATCTGCTAGACTAATTTGTTTGGTTAGACATCGGACATATTTCTGTGTTTAAGTGCTTCATTTCTAGCAGCACTTTTTTCCACACTTTTTGTGTGCAGCAGATGAGGTGCTGCAAGTCTTTCAACTTGCGGCACAAAGCAGCACGCAGTAGAAGAAGAGGACATTCCATTCACAGCAAAGACTCGAAACATCAGATGCAGACGCAATTGATGGATTACACCTGTAGATGACTGTGCTGGTCCAGGATCAGCACAGCAGAAACTTGAAGCAGCACGCGCAGACGCAATTAACGGATTACACCTGTGCTGGTGTTGTAACCTGGCACTAAACTGCTGGTGTGATAAAGCCAGGACAAGGAATTAAATTATTTTCAGATGTCATTTTCCAAACATGTATACATTTTCATCAGTCTGGGAAGACGATCTCACTGAAACGGACAGGTAAGACTATATATTTACTCCTTGTGTGAATGGTTTTAATATTTAATAATATGTTACGCCACTAAGGGCCCCTTCACACATAGTGTGAATATGTGGGTGATTCTTAGACTACGGGCACTTATTATGTCCTTTGATCATATTGTATGAAAAACAGAAAAAAGGGGAAATTTCACACTTTTATAGTTATCTTTACAATGAAAGTGTGTTAAGAAATTTGTTCTAGTAGTCTATGATGACTTTTTCACCTTTTTTCAGCATCATTATATGCAAATATTGCCGTTTTGTGCTTGTCCCACACCCAGACTTTTGATCTTCAATGATAAAAATGAATGGTAAAGAAATGTTTTTTCTAATGTTTTAAAATATCTCTGAATAAAATATCAGTAAAATAATCAAAACATAATTGGGGTATTCAATGTCATACAACTGTTGTGATTCTTTTTAAACAAAATGTAGTTGTCCCACACTATTGCTGTAATTTCCACCACAACACTGTAATGTCCCTAAACAGTCTGTATGAAAGATTATTTGGGTAGTTTCTATGGAGATAAACAGTGACATCAGAGCACATGTATATAGTGCCAAATCACAACAAACAGTTGCCTCAAGGCGCTTTATATTGTAAGGCAATGGTGTGGTGGAAATTACATTTACAAGGCCAATAGTGCCCGTAGTTAAAAAATCACTCATGTACAACTCCAGGGCGACTCATGGCGGTAGAGCTCATATGATACCATATAAAAACACCGCATTTATCAAGCAGGCAATAAAAATATGATACGTCTGTTCCTCTGTAGATGACCCATGGTCACTGATGTACAGTCATGAAATTACATGAATGAGAAGCAGAGTGCTCTGATCAGGGGAAGGGAGGTGATGGTCTAGTGGTTAAGCTGTTGGGCTTGAGACCAGAGGATCCTTGGTTCAAATCCCAAAATCACTAAGGGCCCTTAGGCAAGATCCTTAATCCCCTAATTGCTCCCGGTGTGTAGTGAGCGCCTTGTATGGCAGCACCCTCACATCAGGGTGAATGTGAGGTATTATTGTAAAGTGCTTTGAGCGTCTGATGCAGATGGAAAAGCGCTATATATATAAATGCAGTTTGTACTGGTTTGTAATGAAAATATGTGTTGCAGACCTTCATGGCAACCGGTCCGGATATGGGAAAATATCCGACCGGTAATCAGCCAATCAGAGCGCGCATAGCGTTGCAGCCATACAATAAATGGTTGTACATACAAAAAGGCAAAGGCAGTATTTTGAGATTCATCTGCTTCAGTGGCCAGTTTTCTAAAATTTGTGTTTTTGGGAGTGTTCTGTGTGAAGGAAACGGCGATATGATACACCCAAACTCATCTCCACGTGGGCGGGCCCTGAGTTTAGTGACATTAAAAGACCAGAGCCAGTTGTCTGAATATATTTTCAGGTGGTGTGTTCAAGTGCAAAGGTAAAGAACGGACAAAATTAGTAGGGATGAGCGATTACACCACTATCTGTATCTGTATCTGTTCAACCAGCTAAATGATCTGTATCTGTATCTGTACTCGTAGTGGGCGGGGCCTAAATCGGAAGTGGGCATGGTTTAACCCGAAATGGCTGGGGCTTAAATCAGTACATTATTTTAAGTCTGAAATTGATATGGATTGATCAAAAGTTGCTATATTTATTGTTTATTTGAAAACTATTTACAGAACAGCTTCAAAATTCAATTCAATTTGATTCAAATCAATGTTTTTGATCACAAAAGTAAGAGAAGTATTTTACAGAACAAGTTTTTTTTTTTTATAAACTCAGAACATGAATATTCTTAAGTGTGTGAATGAATAACAGAACAGCCTCAGAATTGACATTCAATGTCGTAGGAAATTATGAACTACTAAGTATGCATGAACAAGAGTTGTCATACCCAACTTTCTTTTTTAAAATTTTATGATCAAACTGTGATTTTTTTTCCCAATTATTTATTTATTTTTACTACCTAATGTTCTTGGCATTTTTTCCAGACAAAGTTAAACAATATTGATTAAGGTGTGTGTGTCTGTGTCTGTGTGTGCATGACTGTGTGTGCATGTGTGCATGACTTAGTGTCTGTGTGAGAGAGAGAGAGGTTGTTCAACTGTCCAATTTATTTTTATGAACTGGAGTGAGAAAGTGTCAGATACTGCATGCAGCCATATTCAATAAAAATATGAATATAGGCTACTTTGTGTGTTCAGCTACATGTGTGTATGTAAGTGGTCTGTAAGACTATTTTTTAATGATCTGTGTGAACTTTGTGATTCATGCAAACATCCAGTGATGGCAAACAAGGAAATAATATGTCAGCCTTATTCACTGTATTCTTCGCAAAAGCACCGCGTTCAGTACGAGCAAAGTTTTCCAACTGACTTTATATCACCAACAAAACAACGAGCAAACAAACGGTTTAAAATAAATAAATAAATAACCCGACCGGAGTGGAGGCAGTGACCGACGCGACAGGAGCCGTGTTTAGCGTTGTCTTGTCAAAAGCACCGAGTATGATATGAAACAAGTTCACCCAGTAACTTTAAATATCAGACAAACCGAAAAAGAGGCGAGCTGAAGAAAACTTAGAGCAACGTGAGGCAGAATCCAGCCAAGCACAGAGTGAGATCCTGTGTGTGTGTGTGTGTGTGTGTGTGTGTGTGTGTGTGTGTGTGTGTGTGTGTGTGTGTGTGTGTGTGTGTGAGAGAGAGAGAGAGAGAAGCTGCAGACAGACGTGTCTGTAGGTAGGGTCGGGCGCTGTGTCTGACTGGTCAATCACAGAGCAGGAAGACAGTCAGTTAGCCAATGAGAATTTTCCTTCAGCACGAGCACAGATATTGATAAGTTTTATTTGGATCATGCTCGTGCTCGTCAAAAATGCTTTATCCGTACCGTATACTCACCTGAAACGAGTATCTGGCTCAACCCTGAAAACTACTGACAAAAAATGAAATATTTGACAAGAAAGCAGTTTTTTAAAAAGGTCAAATTAATGTGTACTTTTCTGTTGTGTTCCAGTTGTGATTACAACACAACTGAACGTGAAATCTGCAAACACATTCATATGACTCACAGACATTTTAATTGCATAAAAACTGTAAAATTGTGTGATACAGGGGAAAAAGGCATTGAATGCTTCTCTCACACGTGCAACAAAACGGACGCAATAGTTGTCTGTCATCACAACCTTACCGCTAAGCAATCTGTGACAGACCAACAGTTTATGAGTACTTGTGATTACAAATGCTTTTGCTGTTGATCTTTTGTGTGTGTGTGTGTGTGTGTGTGTGTGCGTGTGTGTGTCTGCCTTTACTACCAGCCAGAAACACTGACAGTGCAGAAAATTGCCCCAACCAACCCTCTTCGATAACCGTGGGCCTGTCGCGACTTCACTGACCCATTACTCACAACTTGTGCATATTCAGTTTTTATACCCCAAATAACTCCAGTTTTTTTTTTTTTTTTTTGGGGGGGGGGGGGGGGGGAAGAGCCCCAATGAACTGAAATCACTGACACATATGGAAGGTCTGGAACAAAATTTTCTTAACTAAAGGCTTCAAAATTAAATTGTTTGTAAAATGATTGTGTGAAATGGACTATTAGACTAACTGTATATTTTGGACTAAATTGTGTGCCCACATTAGTGGCACACAGTTAAGTCTTATAGTGTTAAATTAACACCACAGAAAGTTCATTTGGTAACATTCAAAATAATGTTAAATCAAGATTGCAAGCAGGAACAGAATTAATTTATGTGATCAGAGTTTATTTAATAACTGCAAAAATGCAAAATGTTAATTTAACACTGCAAAATGCATAGCGACCTTAGAGGGTTGGAACGATGCGAGTACACGGCGCTACAAGCACACATCAAACAAGCGTCCTTTAGATTTCACTTAACTGCAAACTAACAGTAAAATTTGACAAAACTGTTCCATATTTGTAGCTTTATTCATTATAGAAAGAAGAACACGTCATAAAGCTCACCGCTCTCTTTTCATTATCGATCCAGATCCATATGTGGATGCATTTGAACAGGATCCTTACGTGGATCCCGATTCGCACTGAAATTTAAAGGTTCTTTATCATCAGATTTAATTAAGATCTACTCAGAATTTTTAAATGTATTCTTCTGTGGTGGTCATGTGACCTCTTTGGCAAAGGTAACACATGATCACTGAAGCAGCACCAGATAAAGTCCAGATTTCCTTGAGATTTTAATGGTCCCTGAACTCAGCACAGAGACTCGGATGTCTCGTGCACTTTAGGCGCCATTAGTTGTGGTACTTGTGGCGTGAGAGTGGATATTGATTTTCCTGATGGGCTATGAGTGTCCAAAGTGCAGACAGTGACGGACAGCGGCGGATGTTGGCGCAAACGCCTTATCTGTGCTTGTGGTGCTGCGTTACATGAAGACGACACTACAGCTGACATGATTTATAAACGGGGTTGGTACGAGGCAGACGCCGTGCCTCGGCTCAGCGCCCGGCGACACAGCTGCTCGGCCCGACCCAACAACAGACCGATTGTCATGTGGTTGATGATGACCTCAGACGCTGCACTGTTCCTGAGACACACAGACAGACCGATCTGATCAACCAACCAATCAGCACGTTGGTGCTTCTTACCCAAAACGATGGCCACCGTCTTCAGCAGAGACATCATGGTATCTCTGTTTCGTCGCGGCCCCGAGCTGTGCCGCGACATCCTCATGGTCCTCTGGCGCACGTACACAAAAATGTGAGCATACAGTGTCACCATGACAACAAACGTGACCAGGTTAAAAACCGCCCAGAAGACCAAGTAGGAGTTGCTGTAAAGAGGCGCCATGTTGGAGCAGGACTGGATACTACAGATACAGTTCCAGCCAACGCTGGGGATGGCCCCCATAACAATGGACATGGTCCAGATTATGACGATCACCACCACAACGCGCCGGTTACTCATGCGCGTGTGCAGCTGCATGCGGAACACGGTGATGTGGCGTTCGATGGCGATGGCGAGTAAGTTGGCCACGGACGCCGTCAGGCTGGTGTCGATCAGGCCTTGACGCAGCAACCACGTGGAAACAGTGAGACGCCTCGTGTTTGGCCCCGTGTTGAACATTAAGTAGAAGTAGGCCAGTCCGGCGAAGAAGTCAGCAGCAGCCAGGTTGGCCATCAGGTAGTAGATGGGGAAGTGGAACCTCCGGTTGACGTAGATGGCAATCATCACAAGAAGGTTGGCCAGCATGATGAAGATGCACACCGTGATGCCGAGTCCCATCACCAGCCTGCTGACGGTGTTCCAGTCAGTCGCCAGGTATTTCCCACTGCGGTTGTAAAAGAAGGCAATGGTCTCATTGTAGTAGCACTGCTCTTCGTCCATGATGGCAAAGGCGCTTTCTGAAAGGAGAAGAAGAAAGAAGAATTCACAAAGTGTTGAAATAGAAAAATCCTCTGTAAAAACCGAACAACTACTGATGAGTCCCCAGAATATGACAAAATCAAAGTCTGAAAGTAGCTTAGTTTGTTTTTATGACTGTAAGAGCTGCCTCTCTCTCTCTGTCCTTTTAATCTGCATATTGGTGGGAAAACATAAAAAGGCAAATTTGGGATTTATTTCAGCCTCAACCTCCTGTTCTCTTAAATGAAGCAAAAGTGGAAGTGCAACATCTTGCAACTCCTTGAATGGCCACTTGAGGTTGGCTCCAAAAGTGAGACCACCATGTAGACCAGGGGTGGCCAAGTTCGGTCCTCAAGAGCCACCTTCCTGACACTCTTAGTTGTCTCCCTGCTCCAACACACCTAAATCCAATGAAAGACTCGTTAGCAGACTTTTAATGAGCCTTTCATTGGTGGCCTTTCAGGTGTGTGGCCGAACTTGGCCACCCCTGATGTAGACAGCAGATATAAAATATTGTATATAGACACACACACACACACACACACACACATATATATATATATATATATATATATATATATATATATATATATATATATATATATATATATATATATATATATATATGTTCTCCACTCAGATTGCAATAGCCAATCACAGATTAGCCTTTATTCTGGCATGCCTGGTGCCAGAAAGTTATGTTGGATCCAAAAGGATCCAAAAAGGCTAGGACCAAAAGTTATATTGGATCGGTTCCCACTGACCAATAGCGTTAGAGCTTACTGCCAACAGCTAGCCAATCAGCGCATGGTATACAAATGTCAGGAACTAGCTGACAGACGCTGGTTGAAAAAATGGCAACAAACATGTCAACAACAGCAGAAAATCGTCTTCCAGTGAGGTTTGCTGAGTTCACAGAGGAGGAACTGGTGGAAATATTGAACTCCAAGGATGCCAAAAACACTAAGAAGGTACTCTGAATCAATCATATGCTGTTCACAACAAAATAAATTGATCTAATTTACTTGACTCTTTGTTGTTTGCTTAATTTGGGGGGGGGGGGGGGGGGGGTGGAGAACATAACAATTGATGGATGGCAAGTTGTCCAACATAGAGAAATATTGGATTCAGAAAAGAAAACTTTTATTCATCCAATATTTCTGTATGTTGGACTCCTTACCATCCATTATTTGTATTTTATATATATATATATCCACCAGTGTGTAGGGGTGTCTCACATCGGGGTAAATGTGAGGCATTGATGTGTAAAGCGCTTTGAGCGTGTGATGCTGATGGAAAAGTGCAATATAAATGCAGTCCATTTACCATTTACAAAGAGTTGTAATCCACTTTACTAGGAGAAGAAGAAAAATCTTCGCCTTAAGCTAGATTTTAACCAATGCTCCACACCCAAACAGTTGGTGGCGGGAAAGGTCTTTAGGCACTTTGATATTGTCTCTGGTTATGACTAAGCTCTGCATTATGTTCTAAGGACAGTTTAGCAGTCAGACATAGTTAAAACCTGCACAGTGTTCATGTATGCCAAAATGGTTTTTAGAAAAATTGATGACTTTTTTCAGCGTGAGTGTGAATGAGTAGCTGTGTGTGTGCATTTTCATTTATGTCAACATGGTGTGTTGTTCAAAAATAGATTGTGTTTTACATTTTGTATGTTGTTAATAAACGGCAAATTACATACAAAAATCTCATCTCCTATGCGCTTAATATTTAAATACTTTAATATATTTCAACATTTACAGACTGAGTGCAACTGAGTGAAACAATTTAATTGTCATAATCTGTGGACCCCCTGACATGGCCTTGGCCACCCCCTGGCCACCCCAAGGATTAAAGTCTAGCTCCGCCCCTGAGGATCAGCTATATTCCTTCTCACAACAGAAGGTCAGAGTGCATGAACCCTCTTTTCTAAAGAAGAGAAAACATGAAGGGAAAGAAAACACACTGGCACAATGCAATCTGTGACCTCACCACTAGATGACACGAAATCCTACACAATGTAGCTTTAATGATTCAAGTGACTTCATGTAACCAAGACATATTCATCCATCCATCCATTGTCTATCCCTACTTATTCCAGTTAAGGGAAAGACATATTCAGTGATGTGGAAATGCTCCTGAATCATGTAAAGAATGGTGGCTGTGAAAGTGATGATTTACTGTCAATTCAAACTGTGCCAATAACTGTCACATGACTTTTTTCTATTCAGTAACTTTGGGTATTTTATTAAACATTCTGATGATACAAAAATTGTTCATTTGTATTTAATTCTGAATCTTTTTGACACTGTGTATTTAAAATTTAGTGGCGGTGATAATTCTGAGCAGAACTGCATGTCCTAAATATTTCCCAGAATTCCCACTTACACAAAACAAGCATTTAATTCCCATGAAAACTGTGAACATTCCCACAGTTTTTCTTTAGTCAACATGAAAGTAGATTCTTGTTAATCTATGCCATCGTTTTTTTGTTTTTTGTTTTTACCAGGAAGGACAGAGTGGCCTGGAAACGCTTCACTTCATCCAGACATGGTGTCTGATTGTTTTCCGCAGTGATAACTGAGCCATAGAAGCCAAAGCGGTGAAGGTTTACAAGATCAGAAAAGATTTACATGAGTAGTGGAAAAAAACACTGTGCTAAAGGGTGTGAGGACAAACCTACTGGGTGAGAATCCACCCAAAAGGTTCGAACCATTCGTGCTGCCTGGACTTTAACCAACAAACAAATTAAGGTGATTAAAGCACGCCAGAGTTCCTACTGTATGTAATAATCCACTCTTCTGTGGTATGGACCCACTTTCATGAAAATGGGTGCAAGAACCCGTCAAGTTTTGAAGCAACTCTGGTTGAAATTTTTTCTTCCTCAACTTTCTTTAACATTGCAAGACAGAGCTTTTTTTAGGGTCTGAGAACCTGGCTGAATGACCTTATTGTTTTTGTGCTGATTTCAATTTATTTAATTTTTTTTCTACACGCAAAAAGTCAATGTACAGCATAAACCAGGCGGAGTTGAAATGTGAAATTTACAGGGTTAGTAGCTCTCTTGGCCCTCTACCTGTATACAAAAAATGGCCAACGAAAAACACTAGGTGGCACTATAACTAATAAAAATATGTTGGCATTAGTGACGTTTGATCCATGAGGTCAACAATAGGAAAACTTTATACCGTGCCGATCGGTGGAGTGAGCCCTATCTAACCCGTAGGCCACGTCAATTTGTGCCTCAATTTTTTTTTAGCAATACTGAGAAATATGCAAACTTGGCCCTAATTAATTCGTCTCTGGATTTTTGATGTAAAAAAAAGCCACAGGTTTTCTTTGGTTCGTGAATCTCAAAACTGGGGGGGGAAATATTATGTGATATAGGAAAATAAAAAGTTTGTTTTGACAAAAACAACTTCTAACTTTTGAAATTTCAGTCACACATAGGAAACGTTATACTGTTGTGATCAATGGAGTGAGCTCTTTCCATTTGTACAGACCACACACAACACTTTTTTTTTTGCAAAATTTCAAAATATGCAAACTTTTTGACACACCGAGGCCTGACTGATGTCAAAATGTTCTCTGCTTCATGAGTCTGAAAAATTGGACCAGAAATGTTCTTTTTTTTTCCCCTCTGTTTGCAATGTATACAAAAAAATTTCCGGTGGACTAAACTCTCCGTGGTTGCTGGGTCATTCTGCTTAAACGTGGTATGAGGGAAAAACCACAAACACGCAGTCAAGCGAAAGTGCCCACAGCCCCTCCCATGGTGGAACACAGTGACCAGGGAGGTGCCTATCCTATGATAGAAGTACCAAATCCTCGTGCAGGAACAGCAGGACATCGATCAACCATGCTCGTATATCGAACATGGAATGCTGATGATATCAAAGCAGCAGTCGACATGATACCATCGCCACATGTCGATATTGAGGGATTTATGCAGGATATAGAAAACATTAGAAGTTCTTACCACCTTAGTGGACCTGAAGTCCAACAGGTGTGGATGAAAGCATGTGGCCCTAAATGGAGTCAGATACGCGGAGACTGGAATCCTGCAGACCAACAAGGCGTACCACTGACACATGATGATCTAGTCTTGAAAACAAGAGTGGAAGCTATGATTACACGTGCAAAAGGTGTGTTAGGACCAAAGATAAATTATACTGAAATTACCAGGACAACTCAGAAAGAAGGAGAACCATGGACAGAGTTTAGCAAATTTCCAACACCACAATATCCCTTTCAAGTGATTCATATGGATTATATACAGCTAAGTAAACATGAAGGGAAGGAATTTTGTTTAGTCATAATTGATGCCTTCTCAAAATGGGTAGAATTGTTCCCTACAAAACATGCAGATGCACTTACAGTGGCTAAGGCATTGTGCAAAGACATCATTCCACGATTTGGAATACCAGAAACAGTTTATTCAGATAATGGAGCGCATTTTGTTAATACAATAGTGCAATACGTAGGAGAAGCGCTACAGGTCAATCTCAAAAATCATTGTGCTTATCATCCACACAGTGCAGGATTAGTGGAAAGGACAAAGGGCACAATAAAAATAAGATTAAGGAAATGTATAGAAGAGACAAAACAAACCTGGATTGAATGTTTGGACCTAGTAAAATTGTATATGAGAATAACACCAACACCATCAGGGTTAACACCATTTGAGATACTTTATGGACGACCATATCGTCTACCAATTTTGACATGGATACTAAAACAGCAGATGAGGAACAAACATTAGCAAATTTTATGAAAAAGACATTAACACAGAAAGAGATAACTTAAACACATTTACTGCCGAATAATTTTGATCTTCCACAGGACGGCCTTCCAGTAGTCTAGCCAGGAGACTGGGTGTTCATCAGAGTCCAGTCCGTTGGGAAGGTCTATACCAAGTGCTGTTAACAACACCAACTGCAGTAAAGATAGCGGAGAGATCAACGTGGATACATCACTGTAAGATACAGCGTGTGTTGGCGGCCTCCACAGTGTAAGGGGAAGTCTGGCTACAAAGGGAGTCTATTTAATTAGCAATAGATTGTCTCAATGCCAGTGAAGCAGGGAGATCCTTGCACTATTAGGTGAGGTGGTTAACAACACTGTATCCTAGCAATCATGACTGAACTACAGCAGACCCCGGAGCGGCGTGCTCAGCGCCGCCGCTGCCGGACTGTTGGTAGGGCAGCCGGTTGCGTTGTGATCTTAGTGTGTTTCGTGCTCCTCGGATTCCTGGCCTGGTGGTTGACCCAAGAATTGCAGCTCACTGTGGACCGAGCCAGAGAACAACGCAAGCAACGTCAGAAGAGGTTTATTCATAATGTGAATGAGACAGATGGACACCCTCATATATACCATACTAATATGTGGTACAGATATGTTCATTTATTGGCTATGGAATTACGTTACTAATTGTTATGTTTATTCGCAAATACCTATATCCTCAACACACCCAGCTCTGACGGCTAAACCGTACCCTGCTAGGGTGACAGAATGTCTTATCATACGGATGCATAATCAAACTGTATTTCGGGGGCAGCAGTTCTCAGCAAATCTGATAAGATGTAACACCACTTGCCTCAGTGCAACCACTTATATGATAGGGATTTCAACAGAGGACGTACAAGCGTGCCCAAGTGCTGCTCCATTGACTAGACTGAAGGGAAACGCAAAAATATCATCACGTTAAATTGTCATCACAACGGCCATTCCCAAATTGCTTTTACGGGACAGGGAATAAAACTGTAGGTAAAATTAAGAAACGTCTGTGTACCCAAACGTATGTTTTATCAAATAATTTAAGCCTAGCCAAAACATAATATGTGGATGGTACTTATCTTCATCACATTGGACGGGGATGTAATTATACAGGCTCCTGTCCATGGGGAACGGATGAATCATGTGCTTATGTTAGTAAGTTTTTGCTACCACCTGTAAATGGTACTCCGGTGTATGATGACATCTATTGGCTTTGTGGTTCCAGACTGTACATGAGTCTCCCACCAAATTGGGGTGGTGTGTGTGCACCTACCCAGGTGACTGACCATACATATGTGGTAGCAAAATCGCATGGTTTTAGACTTGCTTACTGGTTCACAGGGAGGAGTTTGTGTTCTGCTGAACACAACATGCTGTACTTTCATCCCAGACTCCATTCATTCAGTGGATATGCAGGACGCATTGGAAGAGCTGAATAAACTTTGTGATGCAATGCATAAAGACACCCTAGCCGTGAACCGGTGGAATCCCTGGTCCTGGTTGACTTTAGGACCATGTTGGCAGTTACTATTGAAAATGGTGACACCAGTTATTATAGTCCTAATTCTGATTGGACTTTGCATGTGTTGTGTGATCCCTTATATCAAAACAATGGTTGGCAAAATGGTGTCAAATACATTTGTACAGTGTAATCTGGCCTTCCAACAAACTATGCCAAAATATCAAGCATTGAAACAGTCAGACCTTAGTGGAGAAAACTATAATGACTGTACTGAGAATTATGATGATATTGAAAAGCTCACAACTCCAGTTCAAGCTTGAACTGTTGACGTGATGAGTTAACACACTCTTAGCCTATGAAGCTTTAGCTGAAAAAGTAATAAGACAAGTGGTGTAGTCGAATAATACAGAAAAACGGTTCATTTATACCAGTCAGCCGAAGTGATGTATGGTGGTGTGGTGATAACAGAATCTTTGACAGACTGCCACGAAATGTGTCAGGTTATTGTGCATTAATATCATTATTGTTACCCATGACCCCTGAAGACGTTACGACATATGCAGCCTCTCTTATTCCTGAGGATTGGCAGAAAGGCATAGCCAGACATAGAGTAAAAAGAGATTGGAAAGGAGTAGGAAATCCAACATATATTGACGCAATAGGAGTCCCCAGAGGAGTGCCTGACGAGTATAAACTGGTTGATCAAATAGCAGCTGGATTCGAATCTTCCATCTGTTGGTGGTGTTCAATTAATAAAAACGTGGACAGAATAAACTAAGTTAATAAACTAACTACCTAAGCTGGGTGATGCCTACTATATGTTTAACAGGCGATAAACAGGTGGGAAATGTTAAGGATTTTATATATATATATATATATATATATATATGTTATCACTGTTAAACATTTGTACCTTCGTCTTCTTTCTTATGAAAACGGTGTTGTGCTGTTTGCACCTAACCCCGAGAATGTGTTATTCAACCTTGTTTTAGCATGCTGGGGTCAATCTGAACTGGGAATGAAGAGCTGGATGTACTTATTATTATTATTATACAACTTGTTTTTGTAGCCGCTAACGACTGGGAGTGAAGCATGACGGGGTCAGTCATGAACTGGGAGTAATAGACCTGAAGGTTGTTTTTGACTGTTGTGACGTGATGCTTAGTGTGAAGACCAGGACACTCCAGGCAGATGCACAACAGCTGATAACTGCAACAGACGAACGAGATGTGCTGACCTCCGACGATAAGAGTAAAAGAAAGAAACTGTTTGTCCTTACAGCTGCGCTTATTGACGTATGTGTTTATGTTACGGGAAGAAACTTGTCTCGCGTTGTCCCCCCCCTTAGGACAAGTTTTATGATGTAATGAGGGCATCTCTAATAAAAAGAGCGGGAGCACAGGCCAGACTTTAGTGTAGCCTTGGTGTACAGCCTGGCTGCACTCCGCACGTGATTAATTTGACTTTCTGTCTCACTGGTGTTTCTTGACTCTGTTTGTCTTATCAAAGGTTTTAAGAATGTTTGGAGGAGAAAATACCCAACAGGTTGGGCTTGGGGTGCAGCAGTGCATACTTCATCATTATCGTGACTGGCCTACAACCAATGTTGTAATCTAATGAAGTAGAACTACTGTGTTACTGTACTTAAGTATAATTTTGACCTATCTGTACTTTACTCTGTTATTTACATTTCTGGCAACTTTCACTTTTACTCCACTACATTTTGTCAATAAAGTGTATACTTTTACTCTGATACATTTCCCTTAAATATCTTTGTTACTACAATATAAAAGTAGAAGAAATTTTATTGGGCAATGCGTGTTTGCAGAGGTGAAAGTAAGCCGGAATGCAGTAGTACACCGTACCGGGAAGAGATATACAGTCTTCTACAGCCGGTACACAGGGATACACATCGGAAGAGCAACTTTCACCCCTGCAGCATCAAGTGCCATGTTTGACATAAAACAAGTTTAAAAGACAAAAAACTGTCTGAATTGGTTGAACCTGCACCCCCACTAAGGAAGAGGACTGACTGAAAAGGGGGCCATCTGCACTCCGGACTCCAAACATGCAAACGTCGACGTAGACACACACACACGGATCGGCTCCAGCTGGAGTCGAGTGCACGATCAGAGTTCATACACACTTAAGGGGAAAACTTCAGTACCAACAAAACTGGCTGGCATGGCTGTTTCATTTTATTTTATTTAAAATTTTCACGGAAAATCACTGTAAAAAAGCGGCACCATGTTTTGGATTCGAGAGCGCAAAGAGCACCGTGTTTGGTTGCTTCTCAGTGAGTGGTAGTGGTGATGTGTGCAAAGTTGTTTTTTTTTTTTTTTCTTAAATTTGGCAAACTGTGTATACAGTACATTTTGTAGAGTAAAATCTACTCTGCTGGGATAACATTTGGTCCCAGTCCAAATAGAGTTAGCTATGCTCTATCACAGTGTAAAATCAACTCTATCAAGAAACACTTGATTTGACAAGACAGTAGAGGGGATTTCACTCTATAATAGAGTGTATTTTACTCTATTTAGACTGGGACCAAATGTTATCCCAGCAGAGTAAATTTTACTCAGTAAAATTTACTGTGTAACTATAAATGACTGTTCTGTTTCACAAGAGCCCGGCTTTCTTTTTGTGTCGCCGTTTCACTCTCCACTCATTTTGGATTGCCTGCGTCCTGTTGACCCCAAAACGTGTATCTGCTGCAGATTGTGAATTATCCACAAACCATTAATGAAAATTTATGCAAACAGTGAATATCCGTGAACTGTTAGTAATTTTGCTGCAAACCGTGAATAAGAAAAGATAAACTTTATTGATCTCACAGAGGAGAAATTCACATGTTACGTCAGCTCTTAAAAAACACACAAGATGGGTGCAAGTAGAGGAAAATATCCCAAATCAAATATCCCATAAAATATGAACGCAGGCCTCGTAAAAATGTAAGTCACAAAATGTGAATATCATTTAGGATATATATTTTCTTTTGGTTTAATTAGTTTACGGATCAATTACTTCAGGAAATCTTGATTGCAAACCCTATCTCAGCAGAAATAAATTTTTTGGGGTGGAAGGGGTTGGAGGCGAGAGGATTCTCGCTTCTGGTGTCAAGCGCCGGCCCCGCTGGGTGTCACCCGCTCTGGGGACAGTGGCAGATGGGGAGTCTGATACACTTGTCAAACGATAACACAGGTGTCCTAAGGTGAGCTCAGGGAGGACAGAATCCTTCCATGGAGCAGAAGAGCAAAAGTTCACATGATCTTGATTTTTAGTACGAATACAGACCGCGAAAGCGGGGCCTCTATCATGAGCCTTCTAACTTTTTTGGGATTTAAGTAGGAGGTGTCAGAAAAGTTACCACAGGGATAACTGGCATTTGGTGGCCAAGTGTTCATAGGGATGTCACTTTTTGATCCTTCGATGTCGACTCTTCCTGTAATCATGAAGCAGAATTCACCAAGCGTTGGATTGTTCACCCACCAATAATAGGTAACGTGAAAGATCCCCCGCACTGCCGTGCAAGTCATCACGCCAATGCATTCCATGTTGTCTTGCTTGATGCCACGCTATATAAAATAATAATTTTGTAGCCGATGACGCATTTGCTTTCAGAACTTGGCTGATGAAACTATTCTCTCATCATTCCTAGAATGACAGAGAAATTATCTACAGCTGCAGCTTCTCTTGTGCGCATCTGTGGTGGAGAACGCATTTGGAATCTTGTCTATTATTTTTATGATGGAGCTCGATAGAGGAAGCTCAACTGCTATGAAGATCTGAGGGTGGAGATAGGGGAGCGAGACTGGAAGGTGGAGGTCATTCCTTTTGAGGTGGGATGCCGGGGTTTCCCTGCAGCATCGGTGGGTCGTTTTCTGAGGGCAGCTGGTGTTGATGGATGTCGTATGGTGGTAAAAGAAATGGGAGAAAGAGCAGAAGATGGCAGCACCTGGATTTTATGGGCCTGGGCGCAACAGGAAACAGCTGTTGCGGACCCACTATCATGAGGGATACTGAGCTTAATGGGTCAAAATCCCGAGGAGTGATAGCGCTCAGCTGATGACCCAGGCCCTGGGAAATAGCGCTTTTTGGTGTACTTTTCTCTCTCTCTCTCTCTCTCTCTCTCTCTCTCTCTCTCTCTACATATATATATATATATATATATATATATATATATATATATATATATATATATATATACACGAGGTCTGTTAGAAAAGTATCCGACCTTTTTATTTTTTGCAAAAACTATACGGATTTGAATCATGTGCGCTTGCATCAGCCAAGCTTGAACCTTCGTACGCATGCGTGAGTTTTTTTCACGCCTGTCGGTTGCGTCATTCGCCTGTGGGCAGGCTTTGAGTGAGCACTGGTCCACCCCTCTCGTAGGATTTTCATTGTCAGGAAAATGTCTGAACGGCTGCAGCAGCGCTGCATCAAATTTTTCAAGAAACTGTGTGAGACAGCCAGGTGGACACCATTCGGAAAATTCAGATGGCTTTCGGTGAAAATCCTATGGGCATTACACAGATTAAGGAGCATTACAACCGGATTAAAGACGGCCCACAGCGGCTGAGGGCGCGCCGCGCTTCAAGCGGCCATTGACAGGCTGAAATGACCAGATCATTTCCAAAGTGAAGGCTGTGTTGATCCGGGACGTCGTGTGACTACCAGAGAAATGGCAGAAAAGGTGGACATCAGCCATTTTTCGTCAGACTCCACTGTTATAGGAGATTTTGTAATGAAAGACGTGCAGAGGCATTCGCGCGTCAGGATGAAGCTGCAATGGTGGAGAACAAAAGCAAGTCCGTGTTGGAAGTCTCACGGGACATGTTGTGACATGCCCAGGTCTTCCACCATTCAGAAGATTCAGACGGCTTTCGGTGGCTTTTTAGTCGAAATTGTGGAGAGCTGGGTGAATGACGCAACCAACAGGCATGAAAAAACTCATGCATGCGCACGAAGGTTCAAGCTTGGCTGATGCAAGCGCACATGATTCAAAGGTACTGCTGGCCCACCACCAGAGGGCGCCCTGCCTGGAGTGCGGGCTCCAGGCACCAGAGGGCGCAGCCGCCTCACAGGAGCAGCTAGGGTGACAGCTGTCACGCATCACCTGCAACAGCTGTTACCAATCAGCAGGGGTACATCAGCAGGACGGCGTCTCCACCTCTTTGCCGAGATATCGTTCTACCTGGAAGGTAATATTCTCAGCTGACTGCTTGACAGTAACCTTTTGTGATTTTTGTGAGTGATAACAGACCTTTTTTCCAACGAGAGGTGGAGGTAGCTTTCCTGCCGTGCGGATTACTGGGTGCAAACGCGCCCACCTTTAATTGTGTTTTTGTTCCTCGCCAGCAGTACCAGGTCCGACACGCGGAGGCAGTGGCCACCTGGGAGTTCGGGACTTGGCGGCTCCAGTATTCCCGGGGTCTGGTGGCGGAGGAAATCGTGTGGTTCCGGTTCTGCTTTGGACAGGTGTCTCCTATCTTCGAGCCTGCCCACACGACACCTTTGTGAATTGATTCTGATCTATTGTTGTAATCTGTTGTATTTGTTGTGCACATTCACAACAGTAAAGTGTGTTATTTGACCTACTCCATTGTCCGTTCCTTTGCGCCCCCTGTTGTGGGTCCGTGTACCGACACTTTCCCAACACCATATAGTTTTTGCAAAAAATAAAAAGGTCGGATACTTTTCTAACAGACCTTGTATACATATATATACAACCCCTGGCAAAAATTATGGAATCACTGGCCTCGGAGGATGTTCATTCAGTTGTTTAATTTTGTAGGGAAAAAAAAGCAGATCACAGACATGACACAAAACTAAAGTCATTTCAAATGGCAACTTTCTGGCTTTAAGAAACACTATAAGAAATCAAGAAAACAAATTGTGGCAGTCAGTAACGGTTACTTTTTTAGACCAAGCAGAGGGAAAAAAATATGGAATCACTCAATTCTGAGGAAAAAATTATGGAATCATGAAAAACAAAAGAACGCTCCAACACATCACTAGTATTTTGTTGCACCACCTCTGGCTTTTATAACAGCCTGCAGTCTCTGAGGCATGGACTTAATGAGTGACAAACAGTACTCTTCATCAATCTGGCTCCAACTTTCTCTGATTGCTGTTGCCAGATCAGCTTTGCAGGTTGGAGCATTGTCATGGACCATTTTCTTCAACTTCCACCAAAGATTTTCAATTGGATTGAGATCCGGACTATTTGCAAGCCATGACAGTGACCCCATGTGTCTTTTTGCAAGGAATGTTTTCACAGTTTTTGCTCTATGGCAAGATGCATTATCATCTTGAAAAATGATTTCATCATCCCCAAACCAATTCAATTGATGGGATAAGAAAAGTGTCCAAAATATCAACGTAAACTTGTGCATTTATTGATGATGTAATGACAGCCATCTCCCCAGTGCCTTTACCTGACATGCAGCCCCATATCATCAATGACTGTGGAAATTTACATGTTCTCTTCAGGCAGTCATCTTTATAAATCTCATTGGAACGGCACCAAACAAAAGTTCCAGCATCATCACCTTGCCCAATGCAGATTCGAGATTCATCACTGAATATGACTTTCATCCAGTCATCCACAGTCCACGATTGCTTTTCCTTAGCCCATTGTAACCTTGTTTTTTCTGTTTAGGTGTTAATGATGGCTTTTGTTTAGCTTTTCTGTATGTAAATCCCATTTCCTTTAGGTGGTTTCTTACAGTTCGGTCACAGACGTTGACTCCAGTTTCCTCCCATTCGTTCCTCATTTGTTTTGTTGTGCATTTTCAATTTTTGAGACATATTGCTTTAAGTTTTCTGTCTTGACGCTTTGATGTCTTCCTTGGTCTACCAGTATGTTTGCCTTTAACAACCTTCCCATGTTGTTTGTATTTGGTCCAGAGTTTAGACACAGCTGACTGTGAACAACCAACATCTTTTGCAACATTGCGTGATGATTTACCCTCTTTTAAGAGTTTGATAATCCTCTCCTTTGTTTCAATTGACATCTCTTGTGTTGGAGCCATGATTCAGGTCAGTCCACTTGGTGCAACAGCTCTCCAAGGTGTGATCACTCCTTTTTAGATGCAGACTAACGAGCAGATCTGATTTGATGCAGGTGTTAGTTTTGGGGATGAAAATTTACAGGGTGATTCCATAATTTTTTCCTCAGAATTGAGTGAGTCTATATTTTTTTCCCTTTGCTTGGTCTAAAAAAGTAACCGTTGCTCACTGCCACAATTTTTTTTTTCCTGATTTCTTATAGTGTTTCTTAAAGCCAGAAAGTTGCCATTTGAAATGACTTTAGTTTTGTGTCATGTCTGTGATCTGCTTTTTTTCTACAGAATTAAACAACTGAATGAACATCCTCCGAGGCTGGTGATTCCATAATTTTTGCCAGGGGTTGTATATATATTTGTACTGGTTTGGTGAAACAGGTGCATTTTCATTCCTTCTTATGAGTTTGATAACGTATCTGTAAAGTTATGTTTCTTATCAATGTAACATCTTGTTATAATCGCTCAGATTCCATGTGCGCAATACACACAGTGTTTTCGAATAGCTTGTGCAACATTCATGATTAGTTCACAAAATTAATGCCTGCCAGAAGGTTTGAACATTTCAAGATTTTCTTTGAGCACTGGCATGCAGCTGCACCCAGTTTACAACAGTTTACAGCGAATTTACTCACTGGCATGCAAGATTGCGTGTCAGTGCAGGAATCAAATCTGTGCACATGTCAAGGCACAGAGAACGTCTGCAGCTTCAGCATGAAGTCACACAAACACATGGCAAACAGTTAACGTGTGTTCAACCCCACAGTCACACACACTCTGGATTCACTGCAGACTGGAAACATGACCTCAGGGCTCCAGCACAAAGTTTGTGTGTCTGAGAAAGCGTTAGAGGAAATTCAAATAAAGGAGTTTTGGAATAAAAGCGCGAGTGCTAGGACCTAGGGTCAAAAGGTCAATGCCTCCCTCTTGATGCGTCTTCTAAAAGGACTCGTCCAGTCCTTCAAACAGTCTGTTGTCTCTGCAGCGGCGGGAGTGGGGATGGGGCTTCGCTCCAGAACACTCTTACAAACCTGGACTTTTTCCACTTGGACCCATTTGCAGTGTTGGGGGGGGGACTACAACAACCTTCACACGCAAAAACAGCAGATTCTCTGGGGAAAACTATGAAAGCTGAAGTTTGTCTGAAATATTTGGTCACTCCTGCACAAAGGAACACTACGTCTGATTTTGTTGGCTGCGCTGCACGGCACACATCACGAACTGACTTATGGGCGATTAACGCTGCCCAGTGCTATAAATATTACACTCAGCTCATTTATGAATATTTATTCAAGCCAAAAGCAGCATCGCCCATTGAATAAACCGTCCAGATTGAAGAGAGACATCTCAAATCATCAGCAGTCAAAATGTCTTTTTAAAACCTTTAATACGCCTGAGTGCAGTGGTGGCGTTTTCCACCTGATACAGACGCTCAAATGCTTTACAATACCGCCACATGGGGAATTGAACAGATGGTCCTCTGGCCACAAGTCCCCCCCCAACCTCTAGGTGTCACAAAAAACAGCCCCAGTTACTAATATCAATAATACTGTATCCGCGCGCTGGACCGCCCCTGGCTGAGCATCAGACCACACCCCCTTTTTTGAAGAAAGCCTGCTAAACGCCCACCCAAAATTAAATGATTTTTTATTAAAGTTTATTAAACGCCCACCATAAAATAAAGACATTTTGTGACGCCAATACATTGGAAAAAAAAAGAAAAAAATTCTTGTCTCTTCTGCTTATTACCTGTGACGACATCATCAGTGTGTGTTGGAAGGAGTCACATAACAATGACGTCAGTTTGAAAGTTTGCAGTAAGAGAGCTGTGTATTACAGGTGAGGTGGAATGGATCTGTGATGGACTGACTAAACTGATCAAGATGGATTTAATTAATAATTTATCCAGGAGCAAAAATAGTGTAATACATCGGTTTTCCAGTTCTGAGGGAATGAAGGGACAACTGCCGCCTGCAGGTGTGCAGCACTTCTGGACGTGAACAGAAGATATTCAGAGACTGAAATAAATGATTGTAGTGTAAAAACACTTTCTGGATGATTCAGACTTTTGAACCAAATGGGCAGCGCAGTCTCATTTGAGGGCAGGCAGTAAAGGGGTAAAATATGACCCATATGATGTAATTCCTCTACTTCCGGGGAAAAAACATAGCATTTTCTCTGAGTTTTTGGGCAAATTACACACAAACAAAGTGAAAATGCAAAGAAAAAGTGACGATGTGGTGGAAAGTGGACATGTGTTGCGGTTTGTTTATGACCCGGAGCACAAACATGTCGAGGTGGTTTTGCTGTGAGAGAACATAGCTACTCTGGTTAGCTGTGTAGGCTAACATGTCCCGACACGACGTCTCCCACTCGCTTCGTCTTCCCTTCTCCACTGGGAACTGAACAAAAAAAAAAAACTTTTCGCAACTGCTTCGGTGATTGCAGCTGAAAACAAAACAATACTCCATTTATCTGTGTGAAGTTATGCTGTTTATATATTGCACAGCGGGCGCGGCGTCCCCATAAGTGCTCAAATCCTGCGATAT
Source organism: Thalassophryne amazonica (assembly GCF_902500255.1). NCBI lineage: Eukaryota > Metazoa > Chordata > Actinopteri > Batrachoidiformes > Batrachoididae > Thalassophryne > Thalassophryne amazonica. Next base: position 44,493,817 of record NC_047119.1, read on the forward strand.
CATGCAGGGTTCAAACTAGACTGCAATGCCTTATTAAAGGAAGTTGAGGCAGGTTATCATCACCATTAAACAACAGAAGAAAAACAACAATCCAAAGCAACAACAATCCTCAGACAGTAGAAGAAGAAAAGGAACTAAAGTAACAAAAATGGGTCATTTTAAATGGCGCTATTCCACAGAATTCCACAGCTTGCCTTCCTGTTTCTTCCCAAAGATCAAATTGTGGTGCGTTTTGAAGCATCATACAAACTTCTTGATCCATCTTTGTCAATCCTGAACAAACTTGGTATCCGTACTAGTTATGGTCATCATCTGCACCAGTTTTGAAATCTGGGACAATTATCTATTTTATAAATGCTGTTTACTTTTTTTACTTTAACCTTTATTTAACCAGTTTAATCCCTTTGAGCTAAAGATCTCTTTTGCAAGGGAAACCTGCACAATTATAAAGTTTCCAATTCACCTAACCTGCAAACACGGGGAGAACATGCACACTCCACACAGAAAGGCCACAGGTGGGAATCGATCCCATGACCTTCTTGCTGTGAAGCAACAGTGCTAACCACTAAGCCACTGTGCTGTTAGCTTCCCTGCAAGCATAACTCTTGTTAAAGGAAAAAAATTTTAGCCTGTGTACTTGCACTGTGCAATTTCTGAGCTGGTGCACGTGATGATGTGCATCAACATCACTTAAAAGTACGCTGGGCTGTTTGCAGAGAGCTGAACAAACTGCACTCACAGAACCCGACAAGATAAACGTGATGAACTGAGCAGGGTCTCTGATGGTCTGTGGTTATTTTTAATTGTTTAGAGAAAAACAGACTGTCCAATTTGTGTGTATATTGGAGGTTTGAAATCACACTAAATTGTCCATTAGAAGCAGTGAAAGGAGCAGCTGATGGAACCATAATGAGGGAACAGGCGCTCATCTGTGTTTAATGGCTTTTACTGGTGTGGACCACCAGGCAGTGGGACTGTGGAGATGTCCCAGTGACGTCCAATGTGGAGGAAATGTCAATGGCCTTGCAATGCCCAACACCTAACAGAGGCCTGCAGCACGTGTGTATGTGTGTGTGTGTGTGTGTGTGTGTGTGTGTGTGTATACACAGTGGGTGGGTCTGGTAAGAGAGATTCAGCCAGGAAAAGACCACAGAATGAGATATTCCAATAGATGAGAACATTTCCGTGACTGCAGCGTCTCACATGCTGATTATTTTGGAACATGTTGGACAGGCTTTTTTAATATCAGTGGATTGTTTTTGTACAAATTGATCAAACTGTCATAACAGCAGCAACAAAAAAGTTGCACATCAGTGCTTCAATGTGAAATCTTTGAGAATCCAGTCATGTATCTGCTCAACATCAAAACCTAATGAGTTCTTGGCGATAAATGGGAAAATTACATGTTAAAATTTTAGGCTGAGCCAGAAGGAGAGTCTCTCAATTTACTAGTCAAATTCTTCACCTGTGGTCATGAACTGTAGGTAACAAATGAAAGAATAAGATTGTGGATGCAAGTGGCAGAAATGAGATTCCTCCATTGGGTATCTGGGTTTACACTCCTGGACAGAGTGAGTGGCTCGATTATCCGGGAGGGACTCTGAGTAGAGCCGCTGCTTCTTCACATCAAAAGGAATCAGCTGAGGTGCTCCAGGCAACTGGTGTGGATATCCCCAGGTAGTCTCCCTAGGGAGGTCTGCAAGACATGTCCAACTAGGAGGAGACCCTGGGGAAGACCCAGGACATTCTGGAGGGATTATGTTTCCCAGATGGCTTGGGAGCTCCTTGGGATCCACCAGAAAGCGTTACAGGACTTGGCTAAGGATAGGGAAGTGTGGGTTGAGCTGCTTGGTCTGCTGCCCCTAAAAATTGGTCGCCCCCTCCACTTGGCATGAGTCATTTCGGAGCTCAGCAGCTTGTCTGAGACAGAGTCTCTTCACCCAAAGAGATCAAATAGAATAATGAGATTATTAACCATCAGATGATAAAGGTAAAACCTCTTAAATCATTCTGAAGTCAGTTTTAAGCAGAAATGAGGTGATAATCAGTGATGCTTTGAAATGACCGATGCACAATGAACGCATCAGCTAGCAGCTCGTGTAACTGCAGCGCTCTGATCGCTTCTTCTGTCTTTTGTTATGAAATAATGCTGAATTTATGTGTAAGTGATTGTTGTACAAAAGCTTCAGATATCTGTCGCTGAGACAGATGATGACTGGAGTGCAGTTTGAAGCAGAAACGAGGTGATAATCGGTGAACTGCGGCTAAAGACGCATGCGCAGTGAAGGCAGGGCGGACCGATTTTTAGGGGGGGCCTGTTCGGTTGGCAACACCAGATAAGGGACAGAAAATTAATCATTCATTCTGTCTTCTTTTACAACCTTAAACAGGATCAGAAGGGAAATCTCAGCTTTGATAAGTTCCACACACACACACACACACACACACACACACACACACACACACACACACACACACACACACACACACACACGCACACACACACACACACGCATACACACACAGACACGTTTCCCAATCTGAGATAAAAATATGATTTAAAATGGAATTTTAGAAGTACTGAGTAAAAAGACAAAGTGCACAAATCTAAGTCAGTGCGATGAATCATCACAGATAGTTTTCACCTTTTCAGAAGAATAAAGCCATCTGATCAGCAACTACCAGCATCATCAATTAAGTTCAGGAAGATCTCTTCCTTTTCATAAACAGAGAGAGTTCCTGGGAGCGTTTACAGCAAACACATCTGGACCATAATCCAGACGTTTCTACACTTTGTCAATATTTAAATGAATCTCACAAACTGCAGCTGTGCAGCTTTCTTTGAAGTGTTTCATCTGAAAAGGGGGAAAAACTTGTCGACAGTGAGAACAATCATCCTGCCGACTTTACGTGAACACAAAATAAACACAGATGCTCTGAAAGGTCAACATCCAGGTGCTGCTTGTTACAGACACATGGCCATGAGAACGTTAAAACTGTGGCAGACAGGTCGAGGAGGTACAGCACCAAAAAGGACGTGGTCACCTTATTTAGGACACAATGTTTCTGCTAAAGAACACAAAATACTGCATGGTGCGAGCCTGACCTTTAACTCTAATGACCTTGACCTTCACCTGAATGCTTGACATTTGGCTGACTTTGTCAGGGTAAGTCTGAAATGCTCCCACGCTGGTGCCAATTTTGGTCCAGATTACAGGTGGGGGTGGGTCAATATTCTTGATTTTGACCCCAATGACCTTGACCTTAGCCCAAAATGAAACATTTCAGGATAATTCTGGGGTCAAACCTAATGTGCATACCAAGCTTTATAGACACTGCACAAAGGACCTGGGGGGAAATAAATAAACACACAGACATTTGATTTTCACCCCAGAACCTGAACTTTGTCAAACGTGACCTGACCTTTGTATTCAAATGTGACCTGATCTTTGTTTATCAAACGTGACTAGGGATGGCTATTGATAAGATTTTATCGATATCGATACCATTATCAATTCTGCTTATCAATCCGATTCCTTATCGATTCCCTTATCGATACCTCTTGTGAATTTTCTGCATACTAAAAGTAGGCTTTACAGGTTTTCTATGTCAACAACATTTTATTGAGCCTTAAAGTAAATAAATATGAAATTAGTCACTGGATCCTTAAACTCTGCAGTGGTGGGCACAGCTAACCAAAAAATTAGCTTCAATAACAGATAATCAGCTAACTAAAAAGTTATCTTTTATAAAGATAAACCAATAAACTACCCAAAAATTAAAAAAATGTATCGGAAGCTACAGTTAACCGATAACTTTTCAGTGTTATCTCCAGTACACTTACAACTACTAACAAGCTGATTTTTGGAAGCGTCAGAGATAACCACAGACCCAAACAATGAGTCAGCACTTCTGTCTTTGTGCAGCCTGCCAACTGCTGGAAGTTCGTGTTTACTACATAGCTTACAGCAGCGAAACACTTGAGAAGAGCAGTGAAGCTCAACTCTCTACTCAATAGCAGTGTCGCCGTGAGGCGGCGGTCTTGGAAAATAAAGTAGTGCTGACTTATGGTTTGTGATTTATAAATAAAATTAATACGGAGAGAATAACTCCTTAATGTCAATTCTGTCATTTGTACAAAGTCAAAATATAACATATATTTTAATTTTAAATAATGCACTAATTCTGAAGTTTTGTAACAAACACAGACAGATGCGAAAGGGATTATGGGTAAATGAGCCTCCACTGACACTGATTGGTTGACTCATTCATTCTATGTAAAAACCAACATGTTAATGTGATGTGACGTATGTGTTGGTATTTAAATGTGCTTTTGTAAAATATGCCATTTTATTTATATGTAAAAAAACAAAAAAATAAGCCATTTGCAAAAGCCAACTAAGTCAAGTTGTGATTTGAAAACCATCTGATGTAACCGGGGTCAAAACACTTAGAACACTGCCATCGACTGGTGCCCAGATGCTCAGCCCCTTACCCATAATCCTTTGCGTACCAGTTTTTTTTAAACAACAAAATCCACAATGACAATTGTAAATGAACATTATAAACCAAAATGTATACTTTTATTTCTTTAGCTGCACTAAGAGGCTGCAACAAATCTCAGGAGCGTAAAGAATTATAATTTATGGGATATCTCAATAATTAGTGCGAATACTACCATGAACACTACTGGCCAGTAGATGGCAGTAGAGACCGTAGAGCAAACAGGAAAATATTGGAAAAGCAACCTGAGCTTCTTCTGACATTTAAAACAAACACAATAACAAGTAACGTCTATAAACCCAGAGAATATATTCATGAGAGTTTCAGGCACAATATACAAAGAGTTTAATACTGTTGTCCGTGTGGAGCCTGATCAGAGCGTCTCAAATGCATTTCTCCTGTTGTGACTGTACGCATAATGCACTAGGCAGCAGAGCATGTCCACACTAAAACCTTCAAAATTACTGCAGTACTTTAAAACTAAAACATATAGCTGATATTTTCACGTTATAAAACTTCAGAAGTGACGTTAATTTAAATAACATGTCCAAAGTTAAAACTGTATGCCTCTGGATAACTTGGTGATATTGCCGGTGAATTAGTATGGTGTCAAGAACAATGACCTTGTGATCAGTTCTTCTCTGACTGCAGAGGATAGAGCAGTTTCTCTCTAAACCAGCTCTCCTCTGTTTACAGAGAACAGAGCTGTTTATCTGCTACAAAACACGTAAGTGCTAAAATCTTTGATATTGGATTTAACAAAGGTTTTTATTTGTTAAAGCTTTATTTATGTCACCTGCAAAAATATGTTAACGATTTAAAAATTATCGGAACAAAATTTATCGGAAGATAATTGGTCCGATGATGGTTTTCAAAGTTATCTGAAAAGCTAATCCAATAATGAAAACATTATCTTTGATAATTAGCGGTTAGCAGATTAGCAGAACTGTGCCCACCACTGAAACTCTAGACATAATAAACTCTACATGGTGGATCCTTGATCTCTTGACATAAATAGAAATAAACAAAATCTGTAGTTTTTGTCAAAAGCATTTCCTTTCAGACATTATTGGAATGAATATCTTTCCATACATCTGAGCTGAGCTCTTGCAGCTGTGCTGTGCTGCACGTCAGGATGTAATTCATAAAGAATGCAGGATGTCTCATTTTGGGAGGAAAAAAACGTTTTAGTCTATTGTCGTTTTATTGTCTGTATTAGAGCGTTTGTAAAGAGGTGTCATTTTATTTAATGCAGCAATTCATTTTGAAGTTATTAATTCTGACTAGACTCTGTCTCGCCAGAGAGCCGCCCAGCATTTGGAGCTGTGCCAACGGAAGACGTTTCTTGACTGCAACAAGACAAAAGTCCCAGTTACTGACTTTAATCCACACAAAAGTGACTCACGATTGACATATTTTCATGGCTTTGAGAGGGGTTAAGAAGCCGACTTGCCGCTTCTGAAGAGCAGCGAATCAAAGAACCAACGACCCGTCGGATCAAAGCATTGCTTCATTGGTTCACGCTTCAAAGTGGAGTCGCACTGCAGAAACGGCTGATTACAGAGCCACTGCACGGTCTGTAATCAATGTACAGGAATGATCATTTTCCCAACAAGCACCCTCAAAAACAACTGTCGCTCTGAAGGAGAGATAAGGGAATCATTAAGCAAAAAGGCTATTGATATCGGTGGATAGAATAATTTCTTAACAATACCCGAAAAGAACCGGTTCTCGATACCCAACCCTAAACCTGACCTGACCTTTGTTTATCAAACGTGACCCGACCTTTGAATATTATATATCAAACGTGACCTAACCTTTGTATATCAAACGTGACCCAATTTTTTATATCAAACGTGACCTAACCTTTGTATATCAAACATCACCCGACTTTTGTATATCAAACGTGACCCGCCCTTTGTTTATCAAACGTGACCTGACATTTGTTTATCAAACGTGACCTGACCTGGTTCAGGTTTAGGTGTCTCCTCACATATCCAGTTTCTCCTGTGTTCCTCCCCATCTCCGTCTCCTTTCCAAACTTCTCCTCTCTCCACTTTTCTCTTCCCTTCACTCACATTCTTCCTCTCTTCCACACAGGTCCACCCTTCCTCCTTCTCTTCTCCTCCTCATTTCCCCCCTCTCTCCTCCTTGCCAGCTCCCCACACAATGTGTCCTTTGTTTGCCTCCTCCCTCCTTACAGAAGAGCTGAAACACGACTTCAGGACTCCTCTTTCTGTGTACATGGTGCATGCACACAAACCTCGCACTGCTGGAGGATGACAAACGGTGGGATTCAGAGCTGACGCTGAGTCATGGGTGACTGCGGGCGTGACAGGCCGGGTCACAGCTCGTCACCGCATGACACGTCTACAAACACGCCAGCACACAAAACCCCAAACTCTCAAGACAAGTGTCGAACCACTTCATCTGCACTGTAACAAAATGAAGCAGAATTTAATTGTATTTTTTATAAAGGCCTGAAAACTCACTGCCTCATGAAAAAACTAAATATTAAAAAAAATTAAATCCAGGAGACACAGAGTAAGTCCATTTCAAAAGACGGATTTAAAGCTTAATTTATTGCATACAACTAACACACTTTCTAAAGTTTATGTAACTAAGAAGGTTTTTTTTTTGTCTCCTCTCATTTTGTTCCGGGTTGTCACAGCACGTCCGCATCATAATTTGGCACAAGTTTCACACCAGATTCCCATCATGGCATAACTCAAGATGTAGAAGAAGATTTGGATGGAGGTGGGCCTCGAATCCAAGACCTTCTTGCCGTGAGAGAAGTGTGTCGTCATTTTTCTGGCTGACAATTAAATTCAACTTCTTTCCCTTGACTTTCAAAAATTCATTCAATAAACATTAAATATCAGGCAGATCTGCAATACAATAAAAAGTACGGCATTTACACTAACTTACAGGCCAATCAGCCATATGGAACACGTGGCATCTGTCTCTTTGCATTTCAGGGTGGTTAAGTAATATGGGCATACTGGATGTAGTTGGCAGCTCAATATTTAAACATGTTACCAAATACTTACATTGATCAAAAGTTAATCACATCATGTCTTGCGTACCAACATGTGAAACGGCAAATAACAAGATGCTGGCACACTTAGTTTCGGAGTTATTGTGTCTGAAAGAATGTGGATACACTCACTGACTCACTCACTCACATTACTGGCATACACACCATGATAGAGGCACTGAATATTACTTATCCTGTGTGCTGGCGAAGCAGTGATTGCTGAGTATTGTTTCAATGATGTGTAAACAAGATAACTCAAAAACATGGTGGGAATATTACTTGGATCCACATCTATAGGTGATTATATTTTTGAGTAGTTTAGTCAAAGGTCTCTCTCACACACACAAACAAACAAACAAAAAAACCTACGTTATTTTTGTATATCTCAACAACAAAGACGTCTAGATGGCGATCTGAAGAATCTATTGATCAGCAAAATATTTGTGATTGATCGGAATGAATGACATCATAATGAAGTCACACAGAAGCCACATGATGAAGTCATACATAGTGAAAAACTCCTTTTCAGACGTGCACATTTACATCTACATCGTGGTGTGTGTTGAATGTGCAGGGTACAAATTAGCCCCCTCACACCTTTCATTTGTAAAATAACTTGTCAGATAAATGTAATGAAATAAAAAGTACAATACTTATATTGCACATTGGCTGGAATCACTCGTGTGTTTGTATATGAAATTAATCAGAAATAAATGAGCAGATTCTCAGCAAAGCTGGCTGGAAGTGAGTGTCAAAGGTCACTGTTGTCAACAATATCTTGCAGTCTTTTACATTTTCCAGGGTATCTCCAGAACCAGTAGGTCTCAAGAGATGATGCAAAGCTCGTATCAATCAGTCATTTCTAATCAAGTGCTGTGAGTGACACTTTGAGATCATAATTGTCCAAATCACATTTATCACATGAACTTCAGCAACACTTTAAAGCTCCAACACCGCAACCACCGCCTCAAAATATTAGACAATGCAGTACTGGCCTAACTTCCCTAACGCCTCTTGACCTACGAACATCATTGCAAATTAAAAATTAGGTTACTTAAGCAGAGTACAAAATAACTTTACTGAGTTATATCCCACGACGACTGCGATAAAAATACAACAGATTTTTTTTTTTTTTGGACAAAATAAACACGAGCAGCTCTGATGTGGAGGGTGTGTAGAAACAAGACAACAGCTAAGAACAGATCCCTGATGCTTTGTTTAGAGTTGATCACCAGAATAGAACAAACTGGAACAGATTAAACCAGAGTGTGTCCACGAGTGATGTGAAACTGACTCATGAAGTTGAAAGTTGGATCGGGTGGCTTCAGTAGAAACCGTTAGTTTGGATTGTTGTGGTGAGGAAAACAAAACCGGTCTGTGGTCCTGGGCTTTGTGCCTGAACCAGGATTCTGGACTCGCCCTCAGAGATGGATGAGGAGTTCTGACACCTGGAAGGAGCTCAGACTAGAGGCCACACGTTTTTGTTCTGACAGGATCCAGCTGACATGGTCATTGCAGGTTTTCTGGTCCATCTGAGAGGGAAACCCTGGGGCAGACCCAGAATCAGTGCAGGGATTTTAAATCTCACTTAGTTAAGGAGTCAAGAGCTGAGCAACAAGGTTTGATCCCCAGGTTTGATCCCCAAACATGCTACTTGTTTGTGTCCCAGTTCATCCATCTATTAACAAGTACCAGCCTTGGCTGAAGAAGAAACCCGTGATGGACTGGAGTCCCATCTGGGAGGAGTAACAAGCTTTGGCACCAACAGGTTTCAGGACCTACAGGACTCACTTCTGGTCTAGCAACCCTTTTGGATCTACCAGCAGGAGCTGGAGGACATGTAGAATAAATGAGAAAGTTACATTTGTTTGATGGTTTAGACAGAATAACTGACATGTTGGAATAGACTAGAACAGACAAGAATGGAAAAAACAAGCTACACAAGAGATTTTTCCCTGCAGAAGACAAGATCCAACATTTAGGACATTAATGATTTATGAAGACATATTGTAGGTACGCTTACCCGATTCAAATGAATCTCTTATTTGAAAGAAATTGAAAACAAGAATAGTACAATGCCTGGATGACTCGGAGAAAACAGCCACCATAAAAAAAAAAGTTCCTGTTGGTAGCGTTTAAAAGGGAAACTAGACAGTTGCATAATAAAAAGCCAATATGACCAACATTCAGATCCAAATCTGACATTGTGAAATTTAAAATGAGTCAGTCAGTCAGTCTGTCTGTCTGTCCAACTGGGAGGAGGACCTGGGGAAGACCCAGAACATGCTGGGAGATTACATCTCCCAGCTGACTTGGGAAGACCTTGGGATCCAACAGGAAGAGTTAGTTACTTGATCCAGGATAGGGGAATATGCGGTGAGCTGCCACCGTGACCCGGACCAGCAACAGAAAATGAATGTTGATTTTATGCTGTTATACAACAGCAATGAAGAGCCCATCTAACTTCATATCAAGATGCCATACAGTATCAAAAAATTTAGAATGATATTAAAAAAATAATTATATTTAAACATGATTTCATCAAAATAACATGTGACTTATGTGGGATTTTTGAAATAAGAAAAAACAATGAAATATACAATCGGTTATTGAAGGCTTGGATGACAGTAGACTGAATGTCTAGACTAGAGCCTGACTGATATGGATTTTTTGAGGCCGATGCCGATAACGATATTTGGATGAAAAAAATGGTGATAATCAATAAATTGGCTGATTTGCCCAATAGCCGATAAATCAGCTGATTTTTTTTTTTTTAATGAATAAAATGTTCTTTTTTGGACCCTTAACAAAAAGGTATGAGCTAAAAGCTGATGTTTTGTCCTCATATTGATTAACTTTATAACAGAGAAGAATTTTCAAGTTCAAAAAATACAAAAATGCAATTGGCGCAGTTAGGGGGCTATTCAAACGGGCCAACTAGTAAGATATCACTCCTGAAAATGATCTTTGCCATATCATGTGAGGTAAATCTGCCATACGATTGGATTTTGGAAAACCATGTGACGGAGAACCAATTCAGATTGGACACTCACATTGCGCATGTCATCACACATCTTCTATGAGGAGTACCAAGATGGCCGATGGTGGATCGAAAGTGAGCGCAGTTACCTTTTCAGCAAAAAAAGAGTAAGTTTCTATCTCATATCATTAAAACGTTATTTACAATTTAGTAAAGCTTGGTCCCAGCCGTCGTATATGACGGCATCAGCCCCAGAGGTTTAATGGTGAACGGCAGTAATTCCCAGAACCCTTCCGGACGACAAGTGAATCTGAATGTTTCAACCTCTTAGCAGTAAACGAAAGTTTTTCATGCTAGAAATAAGGTCTACACAACGTGGGCTTAATAAAAAGCATGACCGATGCAATGAAGCACATTTGACACCAGTGGTGGGCACAGATAACCAAAAAATTAACTTTGATAACAGATAATCAGATAACTGAAAAGTTATCTTCGATAAAGATAAAACAATAAACCACCCCAAAATGTATCGGAAGTTACAGATAACTGATAAATTCCAATATTGCCTCTGGTACATTTACATCTGCTAATAAAACGAATTTAAGTTTTAATGCCACAATAGCTTCTAGTAATATTAAAAGTAACAACAGACCCAAACAATGAGAACACACTTTTGTCTTTGAACATTCTGCCCCTGCTGGAAGCACTTGTTTACTACAGAGCTCCCAGCACAGAGGCACTCTGAGAGCAGCCATAAAGCCAACTCTCTATCAATCACAACGCTCCGGTCAGGCGGAGGTCTTGAAAAATAAAGTCATGCTGATTAGTTAATAATCACATTATTAGTGTGAAGTTCGCTGATCCACAGCAGGATTGTTTTCCACCGGCGCGGCTCCACCGAGGCCCGAGGCGCCAGCGCGGAGTTATCTGACCATGGGTCTGAAGAAGGCACTGACGGCGGAGGAGGGAGACGATATCAAGAAGTCCCTGGACGTTTTGTCTGAGGAAATCTCTGTTGTTAAAATGCAGCAGAAATCCATTATGGAGCTGGTGGAAGAAATGAAGGCTCTCCGGATCCAGAATGCCGAGCAAGACCGGCGTCTGGTGTACCTGGAGAACCGTGTTGCGGAGTTGGAACAGTACACAAGGATGAACGACGTTATTATTACAGGAATTCATATTAAACCTCGATCCTACGCACGGGCGGTGTTAGAAGACAGCGGAGGGGAGGCCAGCGAGCAGGAGGCCAGCTCAGTGGAACAACAGGTGGCTGACTTCCTGCAATCTAAAGGTATTCAAATGGACTGTAATAACATTGAAGCGTGCCACCCCCTGCCCAGGAGAGAGGATGGAGACAATCGAGCAGTTATAATGAGGTTTGTCAACAGAAAACATAAAATGGCATTGTTAAAACAGGGACGGAAACTTAAAGGAACAAACGTATTCATCAATGAACATCTGACCAAAAGAAACACAGACATCGCCAGGAAAGCTCGTTTCTTAAAAAAGCAGGGAAAAATTCAACAGACATGGACATCCAACTATAAAACATTTATCAAATTGAATGGAACACCAGAACAAGCGAAGGTTATGGTAATCAGGAACATCAAGGAACTGGACAATTACGATCAATAAGGTATGAGGACACAAACAGATCACAACACCATGACACAGACCAGAGGAATCTACTACATCATCTACATCTGGAGACAAGAAGGATATAACTCAAAGGATTGCTGATCATGGAAAAGTAGAACTGAGAACATTTAAATACACAGACCACAATGTACTGGACTTGGAGCACGTGATATAGACCTGGACAATAATTTCTTCTCAAATATCAATGACAGTTGTTGCTATTATACAGATGAACAGTTTAATCAGATCATTAAAACGGATAACAAATTATCAATAATCCATTTCAACAGCAGAAGTCTATATGCAAACTTTAACAACATTAAAGAATATTTAAGTCAATTTAAAAAATATTTAACATAATTGCTATATCAGAAACATGGATCAATGAAGATAAAGGAATGGATTTTGAACTGGATGGATATGAATTTAATTGTGTAAACAGAAAGAATAAGAGTGGAGGAGGAGTGGCTGTGTATGTGGATAAGAACATGGATTATAAAATAGTAGACAATATGACAACTGTGATTGATAACTTATTAGAATGTATAACTATTGAAATATGTGAAGAAAAAAGCAAAAATGTATTAGTCAGCTGTATATATAGAGCACCAGGATCTAGTACTGAAACATTCACTGACTGTATGGGAAAAATGTTCTCAAAAACTAATCAAAAAACTGTGTTCATTTGTGGTGACTTAAATATTGATCTGCTCAATCCAAATAAGCATAAAACAACAGATGAATTTATCAGTATAATGTACAGTATGAGTTTATATCCAAAAATCACCAGGCCAAGCAGAATTACATCCCATAGTGCCACCTTAATTGATAATATATTCAGCAATGATATTGAGAATAACACTGTGAGTGGATTATTAATCAATGACATTAGTGATCATCTACCAGTTTTCATCGTTTATAATAGAAACCATCGGCGGAATCAAGAAGGAAAATAAGGATGAGGTAGTCAATGGTTTTAATAATTTTTTTGTAAATATTGGACCAAGCTTGGCAGAAAAAATTCCTGATTCCCAACCTGAGGATTGGGATAATAATCTCATAGAAAGAAATCCCTGTTCAATGTTCCTCACAGCAGTGGATGGAAAAGAAATTATAGACATTGTGAATAACTGTAAATATAAAACATCTACCGATTTAAATGAAATTGATATGGTGGTGGTAAAACAGGTCATTGAATGGATTGTAGAACCATTAACATACATCTGTAACTTATCATTTCAAACCAGTAAATTTCCCAATCAAATGAAAATAGCTAAGGTTGTGCCGCTGTATAAGACTGGGGATAGACACCACTTCACAACTTATAGACCCATTTCTTTGCTTCCACAATTTTCCAAATTATTAGAAAAGTTATTCAATAATAGATTAGACAAATTCATAAATAAACATAAATTACTTACTGATAGTCAATATGGATTCAGAGCACATAGTTCAACATCACTTGCATTAATAGAATCAGTTGAGGAGATTACAAACGCCATAGACCACAAATTACATTCAGTTGGAATATTTATAGACCTTAAAAAGGCTTTTGATACAATCAATCATGACATATTAATCAGTAAACTTGAACAGTATGGGATTAGGGGGTTGGTGTTGCACTGGGTGAGAAGCTACTTAAGTAACAGAAAACAGTTTGTGAAGTTGGGGGAATATACATCATCATGCTTGGACAATGCTTGTGGCGTCCCACAGGGGTCAGTATTGGGTCCAAAACTGTTTCTAATTTATATAAATGATATTGTCAATGTTTCCAAAATATTAAAATTAGTATTATTTGCAGATGACACAAGCATTTTTTGTTCAGGGGGGGATTTGCAGGAGTTACTGAGGAGGATCAGTATAGAAATGGGAAAATTGAAAATATGGTTTGACAGAAACAAATTATCATTAAACTTAAGTAAAACAAAATACATGTTATTTGGATATTGTAATACAGACATACAGGTTCAGTTACAAGTCGAGGGGGTAGATATTGAAAGGGTACATGAAAATAAGTTTCTGGGGGTGATAATAGATGATAAGATAAACTGGAAGACTCATATAAAACATATACAAAGTAAACTGTCAAGAAGCATTTCAGTTCTAAACAAAGCGAAACATATTCTGGACCACAACTCACTCCGCATTCTTTACTGCTCACTGGTTTTACCATATTTACAGTACTGTGCAGAGGTATGGGGTAATACTTATAAAGGTACAACACAATCACTATCAGTCATGCAGAAAAGAGCTATAAGAATTATTCATAATACTGGCTATAGAGATCATACAAATCCACTATTTTTACAATCCAAATTCTTAAAATTCACAGACTTGGTTCATTTTCAAACAGTACAAATCGTGTATAAAGCAATAAACAATTTACTTCCAGCAAATATTAAAAATATGTTTTTTAACAGATCAGGGGATTACAGTCTGAGGGGGAAATTTAATTTAAAGCATCAGTGGGCACGAACAACATTAAAAGGTTTCTGTATTTCTGTCTGTGGGGTGAGGATGTGGAACAGATTGGGAGTGGGGCTCAAGCAATGTCCAAGCATGAACCAGTTCAAACAGCGGTACAAAAATATGGTTTTTTTCTAGGTATAGGGAGGAAGGGTAATGAGGGTTAGGGTGTTTTTGTTTTTTGCTTCGGCTTGTAAATATATAGTATTTTGTATGTAAGTAGGTATGTGTAGGTGTATATTTATGTTTGTGTGTATATATATATATATATATATATATATATATATATATATATATATATATATATATATATATATATATATATATACATATATATATATATATATTATCGGTTTAGGTGTGTAGGAATCTATGTGTATATGTGGCAAAGGGTATCACTGGTTGTGGGGAAGAAGGGGTAGGGAAAAATAAGCTGATGCTTCACCCTACCCCTTTTCGGACATGTTGGGTACACAGTAGGAACTTTTTTGTTGTTGTCTTCACTGATCTATCTTGTAATTGTTGTTGTATCAAATGTTCGAAATAAACAGTTTTCATTCATTCATTCATTCATTCATTCATTCATTTATGGTTTTGATTTATAAATAACATTAATACCGATAGAATAACTCCATTAATGTCAATTCTGTCATTTGTACAAAGTTAAAATATAGCATATATCTTTTAATGTTGAATAATGCACTAATTCTGAGGTTTTGTAACAAACACAGACAGATCGCAAAGGATTCTGGGTAAAAGTGCCTCTGCTAAACACTGAATGGTTCAGTCATTCATTATGTAAACCAACACGTTAATGTAATGTCTGTCGTGTGTTGGTGTTTACAGATAATGTGCTTTTGTAAAATATTCAATTGTTTTTATTTGTAAAAATAGGCATTTTTACGGAGCCCTGGAAGTGTCATCGCAAAATGTTTTGCATGTGCAGAGAATGTGCGCACATTTTATGATGTTGTAAAACGTGCTTTACACTGTGCAAGATGATTTTTCATGCAGGAATTTGTTGGACCGAGTTTCAGATTAATCGTGCGTCCTGCATCGTGTAGTGTACATGGAGTAACAAGCTGCGTTTAACATCTCAGGACCACCTCCTGATCGCCGATCGTATGGTCCAATGAAAATCAAACCTGTTTGATATTATTCTGGTCGGCCGTCGTGAGGGTATCCTGCTGCTGAAGAGCTACAAGCATCTAAACGCTCGCACTGTGCCTGTGCAAACACCGCAGAGCTGTCTTGTAATGTTATTTATTTATTTATTTATTTTTGCTGTTGTTTTTTTTTTTTAAACTTCATTTGTTAAAAAAAAAAAAAAGCCATTTGCAAAGCCAAAAAGTTGATTTGGTGCACAGATGCTTAGTACTTAGGGCGAATACTGCCATGAACACTACTGGCCAGTAGATGGCAGTAGAGGCCTTGAAAACAAAATTCCAGATAATCCCTGTCTGCTACATTTAAAATGCGTGGAATTTAACAAACACAAATACAATAACGTCTATAAACCCAGAGAATATATTCACGAGAGTTTTAGGCACTAGAGTTTAATGCTGTTGTCCGTGGAGCCTGAACAGAGTGTCTGAAATGCAATTGTCCTGTCGTGATCGTACTGAGATTACATCATCCTACCCATAATGCACTGCTGGACACAGCATGTGCTCACAAAACCATAAAAAATAGCACATTACTTTAAAACGAAAACATATATCTGATATTTTCACTTTATAAAACTTCAGACATGACAGTAATTTTAAATAATCTGTCCAAAATTAGTTTGGTTAAAATTTGAACCATAAGTTAAAAAATGTATGCCTCTGGATGACTTAGGTGATATTGCCAGCATATTGGTATGGTGTTAAAGGTATTTTTTTTTTTTTGGGCCATTTCGCCTTTGTCTACAGAGGATAGAGATGCTTTTCATAGAAGCAGCTCTCTTCTGTTAGCAGAGGGTATAACTGTCCATCTGTTACAAAACTTTTAACAGGTAGGTGCTGAACTGATTTTAAATTTTAAAAATGCTTGTCGCTGTTCAGCTTTGTTTACTTTATCGGTCTAAAAGTTACCAGACAAAAATTAATCGGAAGATAATTGGTCCGATAATGGTTTTTAAAGTTATCTAAAAAGATAATCCGATAATAAAAACATTATCTTCGATAATTATCTGTTATCGGATTATCGGAAGTGTGCCCACCACTGTTTGACACATTACTACATAAACTGAGTTAATCAAACTGAGTTGAACTGAAACGGGAGAAATGTGGGGTGAATGTAATCGCAAAGTTATTACAAACAACATCCTTATAAACTTACTTGTATGCTTTTGTCAGCCAATCAGTGCAGTGTGACAGCGAACTACGGGGGTGGTGATGAACACATTTAAGCAGGGGTGTAAGCAGCTCTCAGTTGAATGGAGTCAGAGCTCCATCTACTGGACAAACGGTGCAAGGACATTTTACATTGCTGACATTATTTCAGTAACTGTTCTGTTTCTGAGAAATTATCGGTGTTATATCGGCAAAATTTCAGCCGATAGTGAGTACTTTGAAAAGGGCTTATATCGGCCGATAATCGGCCGGCCGATATATTGATCGGGCTGTAGTCTAGACCATGCAAAAAGTAAAACAAACTTGAAAATACAATATAATTTGTGAATTTGGTTAAGTCCTGTTAAATGAGACACATGAACAAATACAACATCTATACAAGCGGTTCTTACATAAGGCTCAGTGCTAGTACTAATTGGAAACTTAAAGTAGCCACTTTTAATTGTTAGTAAGTTAGTCTGCATACTAACTGGCTAGGTTAGTATCAGCACTAACTGAGCCAAGTGACTTCTGTCAAGTTACAAGAGTTTTTATGTGGAGTATAAATTGATTTGCAGATGATACACAAGTTCATGTTGATATTTTGGAATGTTCATGATGTTACCATCACAGGCAGTTGTGTTTGTGAACAAGATAATTCACTGTATCCCGGTGTATCCCGTAGGAAATGTGTTTGAACAGAGATCTACTCCACATAATTCTTTCTCAATACCAGACCTCAACATGAGCATTTCTTTGCTGTTATTTGCATTTGATTGCTGTTCTGTGTGTATGGCCGTCCCTTCAGGAAACAGGTCATACAAAGGCTCATGGGTAATATGACGTCATGGGTGAAGGCTCTATTGCATATATGTCCACCATCCAGTGGTCGTGTGCACACGCTGGGTGTGTTCAGCCTTCGCCTAATAAAATCAGACTCTTGGAGACCGATGACATCATTTTGGAAGAAATGTGGGATTGCATCAGCGCTGCAGTGTTCACAAAAACTCACTCGTGGTGAAAATGGCCTGAAGAATAAACAAGAAGTCAGACTAATTTTGAGATAACAAAGCATTTACCCAAAATGCCTGGGGTGCCAAAAACCTTTACCCACCACTGTCCATCACCATGCACTGCTAAACTGAAACATTCCTCAGTCGTTAACGATAAGAATTTAAAAAAATATATATATATAAACAGACGACAGCTAAGAAACAAAGAGTGGAAAGTAATCACAGCTCCGCCCACTAAGCCTGACGAACACCTGACACTTGTTTGGGTACTTTCGAGTCTCTGCACTGATGTCATAGATCAAGAGGCTTGGCCCAACTTCCACCATAGCAGTGATGAAGTGTTTTAAACAGTCCAACCTAAACATTTAATTCTCTCTTTCCAAAGCATCATGGAGGTGAAAAAAAATGACTTGAAGATCAACAACTCGTCCGATGACTGTCGGATTTTCAGTCAAGACAATCTGTCAGATGTTAGTTCTAAGTAGCACAGCAAGATGAAAGCAGTAATATTCGTGTTAATCCATTTTTCCTTTCAAAAATTTACACACAACACCCCATAAAAAACATTTAAAAAGTTGTTTTTTTTTATTTTGCTAATTTATTAAAAATAATAATAAAAAAAACCCTAAGAAATCACATGTATATTAGTATTCACGCTCTTTGCCCAGTACTTTGTTGATGTACCTTTGGCAGCAATTCCAGCCTCAAGTCTTCTTGAATATGATGCCACAAGCTTGGAGCACCCATCTTTGGGCAGTTTGCCCATTCCTCTTTGCAGCACCTCTTAAGCTCCATCAGGTTGGATGGGGAGCGTCATTGCACAGCCATTTTCAGATCTCTCCACAGATGTTCAGTCGGATTCAGGTCTGGGCTCTGGCTGGGCCACTCGAGGACATTCACAGAGTTGTCCTGAAGCCACTCCTTTGATATCTTGGCTGTGTTTTTAGGGTCATTGTCCTGCTGAACGATGAGCAGTCCCTCAAAGTCTGAGGTCAAGAGCGCTCTGGAGCAGGTTTTCATCCAGGATGTCTCTGTACATTGCTGCATTCATTTTCCGTCAATCCTGACTAGTCTCCCAGTTCCTGCTGCTGAAAAACATCCCCACAGCATGATGCTGCCACCACCATGCTTCACTGTAAGGATGGTACCAGGTTTCCTCCAAACATGACACCTGCCATTCACACCAGAGAGTTCAATCTTTGTCTGATCAGACCAGAGAATTTTGTTTCTCATGGTCTGAGAGTCCTTCAGGTGCCTTCTGGTAAAACCCAGGTGGGCTGCCATGTGCCTTTTACTAAAGAGTGGCTTCCATCTGGGAACTCTACCATACAGTCCTGATTGGTGGATTGCTGCAGAGATGGTTGTCCATCTGGAAGGTTCTTCTCTCTCCATAGAGGGATGCTGGAGCTCTGACAGAGTGACCATTGGGTTCTTGGTCACATCCCTGACTAAGGCCCTTCTCTCCCAATCACTCAGTTTAGACAGGCAGCCAGCTCTAGGAGGAGTCTTCCATTTATGAATGATTGAGGCCACTGTGCTCATTGGGACCTTCAAAGCAGCAGAAATGTTTCTGTACCCTTCCCCAGATTTGTGCCTTGAGACAATCCTGTCTCAGAGGTCTACAGGCAATTCCATTGACTTCTTGCTTGGTTTATGCTCTGACATGCACTGTCAACTGTGGGACCTTATACGTAGACAGGTGTGTGTCTTTCCAAATCATGTCCAATCAACTGAATTTACCCCAGGTGGACTCCAATTAAGCTGTAGAAACATCTCAAGGATGATCATGGCAAAGGCTGTGAATACTTACGTACGTGATTTCTTAATTTTTTTTAATAAATTTGCAAAAATCTTTCAAAAAACATCACATTGTCATTATGTGCTATTGAGTGTAGAATTTTGAGGAAAAAAATCATTCAATCATTCTGTAATAAGGCTGTAACATAAAATATAGAGAAAGTGAAGCACTGTGAATACTTTGATTCAGAGACTGAAATGAAAAATTCATCTTCGCCAACAAAGCTATCACCTCCCACCTATCCCGGATTCCAGACAGCTGTTAGGGTGCAACTAAAGCTGTCTTAAGCCCCGGTCACACAGCACTAATGAAGGACACCGAAGCCACAACAAAACAAGAAATCTGGACTTACGCTGACTTTCTGGGGCAGTGGTTAACCATCGTCCAGCTTCTTTCCTGTAGCTGGTGCTTCATCAGAATTTTCAAACTGTTGAAAAATGTGAACAAATCCAGAGGACAACTTCAATTCGTCCGTATTCCGTTTTGCTTTCTGTCTTCACAGTTCCTCATCATTTGCGTAATTCCCGTACCGTCAGCGTTCCATTTGGTTATCTTCCAACTTTGTCCAACCTCCCAAGTCTGACATCTTGCACGAAAACTGACAATATCTGAACGGATCAATAACTAAAGCTCAGATGAACTGAATGTGACTTGTACATGTATGGAACGAAAAGCAACATTTTCACACACAAACAATAGCGGCAAGAACGTTTTATCAACTACGAGGTATCTTATAAAACTAACCGGCAGTTTTATAAAAAAAAAAAAAAAACTATATGGATTTGATTGACATGTGATTACACCAATCATGCTTGAACCCTCGTGCGCATGCGTGAGTTTTTTCACGCGTGTCGGTGACGTCATTTCCCTGTGGGCAGGCCTTGAGTGAGATGTGGTCCCGCCCTCTCGGCTGAATTCCTTTGTTTCACACGCTGCTCGAGATGGCGCGCGTTGCTTTATCAAAATTTTTTCTGGACCTGTGAGGAATATCCGAGTGGACACTATTTGAGAAATTCAGCTGGTTTTCGGTGAAAAGTTTAACGGCTGATGAGAGATTATGGGGTGTTTCTGTCGCTGTAAGGACTTCCCACGGAGCGGGACGTCGTGCAGCGCTTCCAGGCGCCGTCGTCGGCCTGTTTCAAGCTGAAATCATCCTAATTTAAGGCTCTGTTGACCCAGGACGTCGTGAGAGAACAGAGAAGATTCAGAAGAGGCCGGCATGAGGAGTTTATGCAGACATTCCACTGTTTAAGGACATTTTGTAATGAAAGACGTGCGCGCAAATTTGCCGAGTCATTTCCGTGACTCGGTGAATCTGTGTGCGCCGCGACAGGAAAAACACCTCCGTGTTGAAAACCATTTGTAAAATTCAGGCGGCTTTTGATGGCTTTCAACAAGTGAGTAACTGAGAAATTGTTTAACAGCTTGGGCATGTTCCAACTTGTCCGTTAAGGTTTCCAACGGAGGTGTTTTTCCTGTCGCGACCCCCCGCGGTCGGGTCCGGCCCGACATGCAACTCTGCCCGCACGTTCTTTCATTACAAAATGTCCGTTAACAATGGAATGTCCGAATAAACTCCTCATGCCGACTTCTTCTGAAAGTTCTCTGTTCTCTGACGACTTACTGGGTCAACAGAGCCTGAAATGTGGAAGTTTTCAACTTGAAACGGCGAGACGCTGCCGCCTCGAAGCGCAGATCGCCGTCAGGCGCCGTGGGCCGTCCTTACGGCGACACTACCAGACCAAAATCTCTCATCAGCTGTTAAAATTTTTACCGAAAACTAGCTGGATTTATCGAATGGTGTCCACTCAGTTATGCCTTACAGTTTTGAAAAAATTTTGATCAAACAAAGCAGCAGTCTCTGAGCCATTCCTAAACAATGAAAAAAATCGACGAGAGGGTGGGCGACTCCTCACTCAAAGACTGCCCACAGGCAAATGACGTAACCGACAGGTGTGAAAAAACTCTTGCATGCCCACGAGGGTTCAAGCATGTCTGATGTAATGACACGTGATTCAAATCCATATGGTTTTTGAAAAAAATAATAAGGTCGGATACTTTTCTAATAGACCTCGTACTTTAATTATTTAGCCATGTTCTAGCCAAGGCAAACCTGTTGTCAAGACAACCAGATCTCATGACTGCAGGTGCTGTGGAGAGCGCAGGGTGGCTGCAGAAATGATCACAGGCTGGCGCTCTGTCTCATACACGCTGTCAAGTCATGTAATCATGAATGTTTTGTTTTGATTTTGTTCAAAAGCGTTTAGGTCACTATTTGGTTCGTTTTTCTTTTGTTAGTTTTGGATTTGTTTCATTCTTTTATGCGCTCTGGCAGGGTTTTCGGTGATGGGAGAAGTGCAGAACATTTGTCCACTTTTTCTTGATGATTTGTGACTTTTTTCCTTTGTTCAGCTATCGCCATGTGCCTGGGCCTTTAAGGAACAGGTACTTCTACTACTACTACTACTACTACTACTACTTCTTGCAAAAATAAATTTTCAAAGAAAAAAAAAGAGGATAGAAAAGTATGACATTACACCTTTTACCACACTTGCCAATGATAATGTAGCACAAAAGTGTCTCTCCCCTTAACTACTACTACTACTGTTACTAAAGTGTTGAATAGCCTGTGTCACTCCCCCTTTGTCAAAGTATGTGTGTGCCACGTTTGGCTCAATTCTGAGGTGCTGACTGGACAGGAGAGGGACACACACAAAATCGTTGTTTGTTAGAAACATAAAAATTTAAAATAAACATCCATCATGAAATTTTCACAGGCTCAGTAACTGATGCCACGCTGATGTCGTGTATTTCCTCTACACAGAAATAACACTCATGTGGTCTGTGCGTAGATGCGGCTCATCTGATGAACTTTGAAATATTGTGGCATTCTGTTGCAGAACATGCACACATGAACAGGCTTGTTGATTATTCGGCAGCTACTGGACACACAGACGAGTGTTTACATTTTCAGTTCCTAATGAAAAAAACAGTATTTGTTCATCATTTTAATATGAAAAGAGGCTACACATATATAAAATAAATCATTGCCATGTGCAATATAAATTCCATGTGAAATACATTCCTTAATGTGAAATATAATCCAAAGTGTGCAGTGTGCAATATATATGGCAAATGTTATCATTCAATGCAAAATGTTAAACCATTTTTAACCTGTCTTTTCTGCACTTTTTAAAATTATAGTTACATTCCATTTTCAGAAAAGTAGACTGTCCAAGGCATTTTCTGTTAAAAGCAGACAGCAGAGGGATTCTTTTGTATTTTGACCTCCTGAATTAAAATTTGCTTTTGCCAAGTTGCATCTTTACTCTTTCACACCCTAATTTACAAAAAACAACATGGTCGTTTTATCACATTTTCCACAAGTTTGTTTGTATTGGCTCTTGCTTATTAGAGAGGGACAATGCAATCAGACAAAGACCAAGCAGTGTTTGCAACTGATGTGATTCACAAAGAGTTTATAACTACAGCTAATTCACAACTCTTGTCCCTGGTTGGGCCTTTCTACAATTTACATAATTAACAATTTATATAATTAACAACTTCACTCACCATTTCATTCAATCATTGGTCCACCTTCTCACACGTAAAATTTTCTTGCATTTCCACACTTACCAACACACATCTCTAATATGCAAAGTCTAAAAACTGAATTTCTGTATGTTAACACACTCGTTCATTCGATCCTTCTTTCCTTCACTCACTCTTTCACTCACAGTGCTATTTACACATGGGTGCAACATTGGCGACTTTTAAGCCAAAACTTTAGCCTGGAGGTATTCCCTGTATTTTCACCTGCCAAATTCAAAAATTGATGTTAGAAAGCTGTATCTCCACTCCTTTAACCCTTAATTTGCATAAAACAACATGGCCACCTAATTTATCAAATTTTCCACAAATTTGATGTATTTGCTCTTGAAAATAAAATTAAGCTTTTACTGCCATGTATTTTGACCTGCTGAATTAAAAAAAATCATTTGGCAAGCTGTATCTCTACTCATTTGCCTCTAATTTGTGTAGAAGAACATGGCTACCTGTTTTTATTAAATTTTTGCATAAGTTTGCTGATGCAAAATAAGGCAAAGCAATAAGGTGAGTAGTGCACGCCACAGTTCCACTTCCTACTGACTGGAATGGATTTCTGTCAGTACCCAAGAACAAGGCAGACCTGTGTAGGTTGTTGGCAATAACTTAGGTTGAGCAGGCGCCACAGGACAAAGTTATGGTTGCTGTTAGTGGCTGTCAGGATGAAACAACTGTGCTGTCAAACAACAATGCTGTGAACCTTGAACCACTGAAAGCTTGCCATGAAGAGGCTGATACACGGCTTGTGCTTCATTGCGTGAATTCCAACACCAGGGTCATTGTTGTGTCTGCCAGAGACACATGTCCTACTCCTGCTGATGGCACACTATCAGCAGATGGGAGGCCAGATGGGAGGCCAGACTGTCTTCATGAAGGAAGGTACTAAAAGACGTCAAAATACATCCCAATCAAAGATGTCATCCAAGCCAATGCCACGAGTGATGAAGAGGTTAAGCTGTTGTTGCTCTTCCATGGACTCAATGGAAGCAATTCGATTTCCTACTTTGCTGGACACAATAAAAAGACAGCTCTAAAAGTATTCAGTCAGCACAAGGTGCTTCTTGTAAACCTTGTACAGGAACCTCCCACCCTGGCAACATGGACAAAAGCTGAGAAGTTCATATGTGTTGTTTATGGCACTTCTGGCAATACCACTGACAGTGCCAGGGTCAGTCTGTTCAAGAAAGGAGTGAGGCAAGAGCTTTTGCCACCAACAAGCAATGCTGTACAACTTCATATCAAAAGGAGTCAGATCTGCTGCAGGCACCCAAAGCATTTCCTAAAGTCCTAGCAACAATCGACATGGGCTGGGAGAAATCTGCCAAATCTGCTGACACTGGTGCCCATGCCAGAACCCCGCTTGCAACTTGTAAGCTGCAGTTGCACATCTGGCTGTTCCTCTCATTGCTGCAAATGCAGAACGTCTGGCATTCTTTGCTGCAGTTCATGCAAATGTAGCTCAAACTGTTGCAATGTGGATGCATCATAGATCTAGTGAAAAGACACACTTGTGTTTGTTAAAATGTTTCTATCAACACAAAAGTTGGTTTAGAAATGTGAATCTATATACATAAAGGGCTACGTCTGTCTGTCTGTCCGGGATAAACTCCCAAACTATACAACCCCTGGCAAAAATTATGGAATCACCGGCCTCAGAGGATGTTCATTCAGTTGTTTAATTTTGTAGAAAAAAAGCAGATCACAGACATGACACAAAACTAAAGTCATTTCAAATGGCAACTTTCTGGCTTTAAGAAACACTATAAGAAATCAGGAAAAAAAATTGTGGCAGTGAGCAACGGTTACTTTTTTAGACCAAGCAGAGGGAAAAAAAAATATGGACTCACTCAATTCTGAGGAAAAAATTATGGAATCACCCTGTAAATTTTCATCCCCAAAACTAACACCTGCATCAAATCAGATCTGCTTGTTAGTCTGCATCTAAAAAGGAGTGATCACACCTTGGATAGCTGTTGCACCAAGTGGACTGACATGAATCATGGCTCCAACACGAGAGATGTCAATTGAAACAAAGGAGAGGATTATCAAACTCTTAAAAGAGGGTAAATCATCACGCAATGTTGCAAAAGATGTTGGTTGTTCACATGTCAGTCCACTTGGTGCAACAGCTCTCCAAGGTGTGATCACTCCTTTTTAGATGCAGACTAATGAGCAGATGTGATTTGATGCAGGTGTTAGTTTTGGGGATGAAAACTTACAGGGTGATTCCATAATTTATTCCTCAGAATTGAGTGAGTCCATATTTTTTTCCCTCTGCTTGGTCTAAAAAAGTAACCGTTACTGACTGCCACAATTTGTTTTCTTGATTTCTTATAGTGTTTCTTAAAGCCAGAAAGTTGCCATTTGAAATGACTTTAGTTTTGTGTCATGTCTGTGATCTGCTTTTTTTCTACAAAATTAAACAATTGAATGAACATCCTCCGAGGCCGGTGATTCCAGAATTATTGCCAGGGGTTGTATATTCTGAATCCTTTTTTAAAAGTTGAACTGAAAATTACCCCCAAAATAGCCATTTATGTAAGACCATACAGTGTTGTACCATGTGCGATAAACTCACAAACTATAATATGTAGCCCTAAAAATTATATATATTCTGAATCATGACATGGGGAACAAACTGGTACCATTTTTTAAAGTTGAACTGAAAATTACCCCCCAAAATAGCCATTTATGTAAGACCATACAGTGTTGTACCATGTGCTTTTCATGCTGCCACTTCTGTCTGTCTTTCTGTCTGTCCGGGATAAACTCCCAAACTATAATATGTAGCCCTAAAAACAATACATATTCTCAATCCTCATGACGTGGGAACAAACTGGTACCTTTTTTTAAAAGTTGAACTGAAAATTACCCCCAAAATAGCTGGCTGTGGGTATGACCAGACAGATTCAAATTTCCAGCCCTGTATATGTGTTAGCCATCTCTATTCATTTAATCTCTTTCTACAGCACACTCAGCACAGCACAGCTACAGCACACTCAGCCAAACAACAACATGCTTAGGCTGAGGCTGTGGGTATGACCAGGCAGATTCAAATTTCCAGCCCTGTGTATGTGTTGGCCATCTCTGTTTATTTAATCCCTTTCTTTCAGCTGCTTTATGTTCTCAACTGTTAAGCACCTGACTGTCCTGTACAACCCAGTTTGCCTTCCTGTCTGAATACATTCATTTTATGTTTGTAAAATTGCAGTGTAAAAACAGTGAAATACACCACTACCTCAGTTTTGATTCATTGATATTTACATTTACTGTTACCTCCCTTTTGTGTGTAATTTTGTTATAAATTTGATTGCAAAACAAAGTCTCCATGAAGGACTTCAGATGTGTTTGTCTTTTAACCAAATATTTCCACTTAGTTTGGGGAGTCCACCTCTTATAGTTCTGCTGGACAAAATTTAGCCCATTAACTATTATATTCATAAGACATCAGCATTACAAAAACAAATGTTGGGCAATTGTTTTGATTAAAATGATTGGCATTTGGCTTATGTCTAAAACAGGTTAACCCGGGCAGCGCCGGGTACCCCAGCTAGTTCAATTATATATAGCGACAACACTATAATAGAGTTCACATTTCTCAAACAACCTTTGAAGACTGAGGAAAGCCACCAAGACACCCAGACAAGCCAGAAGAAGTTATAGGCTTCTCTGGCTGTGATTGGAGAAATTTTGCATAGTGCATATTTTGCATTTTGTATCCCCAGTTACGTAGCTTCATGATTAAGAGGTATAGAGGAGGATTTTATTAAAAAGAAGACCTCAAAATTCAGCTACAATTTGCCAGAAGGTACATTAGAGATGCAAGCCTAGAGCTGATGTTTTGGTGAAAGAAAATCCTCCTCTATACCACTTTATTATGAAGCTGTATAACTGGTGATACAAAATGCAAAACATGCACTATGAACAGTTTCTCCAAACACAACCACAGAAGCCTGAAACTTCTTCTGGGTGTCTTGGTGGCTTTCCTCACTCTTCTACTTCTTGCACACTCACTCAGTTTTTGAGAACTGTCTACTCCATGCAGATTTACCATAGAGTGCCATACTGTTTGTATTTCTTCATAATTGATGTAAATAAAGTCCAAGACATATTCAGTGACTTCGAAATGTTCATGTATCCTTGGCTGAAGAAAACCGGCAATTAAACTGATTATTTATAGGTATAATACTAAAGCGTTCCATTACTTATGCAACCCATCATCTTGGTTTTTATATTTTTAATTTATTTATATCAAATTGTAGAAATTTGCTTTCTGTTTGAGTTTTTGGAATATAATTTTAGAAATTTTTATTTTTTGTATTTAAAATGGCATAAACAAATTAAAATGTGTGAAATACCTAGTGTTCCAATACTTTTGGAGAGCACTCTATATCGCCCTCTGTGCACACACACTGCAACTAACGATTATTTTCATAATCAATTAACAATTATTTTCTTGATTAACTGCTGTTATATACATCATCCTTATTTATTATTAATTATTATAATAATTATTATTATTACTTGGGAAATAGTGAGTATGTAGGGGGGGCACGGGGTGGGGGGGGTGGGGTGGGTACAGCATGTGTCCAAGTAAACCTGAACATAATGGGACACTCTGTGGAGGAAGCAAACAGCCCGTTCTCACCAGAAAGATCACCTCACCTTTAAATAACGGTATTACAAGCAAATGCTGTTATTGCTGAACTATGTTTGAGTTGCATTTCAAAATAAAAGCACACTTAGTTGTGATCTTTGGAAACTCTGGTTTGGATGTTTTAAGAATTAACTGGATTTAACTAGAAACTTTCTCAGGGGTTGTTGGAAGTTCTGGGTTCGATTAAAAATCCAGAGGATCATGTACACAGTGTGAGTTCCACAGCTCCTATGCACACACTATGTGGTACCTACACGACCATGGTAGCAGGAATGGGTGGAATGCAGGTCCACAGAGACGGCGGTGGAGGAGTGAGGCCTTCAGCAGTTACAACATTCAACGGCTGGTTTTCCTTTGACAGAGGTCACAGCTCATGGGGGGAAACATAAAACAGTCCTTGTGAAGAGAAGGGGTTCCTGAAGGGGTTACCCTTTCACCAGAACCTTCCATCTCTTTGGTCTCACCTCCTGGACTCATGCAGCATTTTTCACCATCATTAAAATTTAATGGAATGATGTCAAGACCAGTATTACAGTAATCGCTTCAAAACACAACCTCTAATGGCCAAGATGGATTGTGGTTACCAAGGAAATCTGGCATCTGTGATGCTAGGTGTGATGCAAATTACTCAAGTGTTGTGTCACAATCAAAAAAAAAAAAGGATGGGAAAGCTTTATGTTAAATGGGAAATTAATACAACAAATCTTTGGGGTGTCATTAGAATTTTAATTGATAAACTAATAATTTGGACAAATATTAACAACCATTTATACATTTAAAGTATAGTTATTATGTGGCTCCGCCCATTGACAGTGATGGTAAATGGTCTGAATTTATACAGTAATTTCATGGTCAAAGGGCTTTACATTGATACCTCACAAGCATCGATGTCAGAATGCCACCGCGCAAGGTGCTCTTCGGCACACTGGGAATAACTTGGGGATTATAGACCTTGCCCAAGCCATGAGTGACTTTGCAGCCTAATGGAGAATCGAACTGAGGCTCCTCTGGTCAGAAACTCACTGCTATAAATCTTTACTAAGGTGGATCTTAGGAATGCATATCACCTGGTTCGGATCCGGAAGGGAGACGAATGGAAGATGGCATTTAACACCCCGTTAGGTCACTTTGAGTCATGCCGTTCGGCCTCACCAACGCCCCCGCGACGTTCCAAGCCTTGGTTAACGACGTCTTGTGGGACAATTCGTCTTCGTATATCTGGACGATATTCTCATCTTTTCTCCAGATCCTGAGACCCATGTCCAGTATGTACGTCAGGTCCTGCAGCGGTTGTTAGAGAACCGACCGTTTGTGAAGGGCGAGAAGTGCGAGTTTCACCGCACTTCTTTGTCCTTCCTGGGGTTTATCATCTCCTCTAACTCCGTCGCCCCTGATCCGGCCAAGGTTGCGGCGGTGAGAGATTGGCCCCAACCTACAAGCCATAGGAAGCTGCAACAGTTCCTCGGCTTCGCTAATTTCTATATGAGGTTCATTAAGGGCTACAGTCAGGTAGTTAGCCCCCTGACAGCCCTGACCTCTCCAAAAGTCCCCTTCACCTGGTCGGATCGGTGCGAAGCCGCGTTCAAGGAGTTGAAACGACGGTTCTCTACTGCGCCAGTTTTGGTGCAGCCGGTTCATCTCAGGACAGACGTCTTCTATCCTCGAGCCTGCCCACACGTCACCCTAGTGATTGACTGTCTGTAAAATTTCACATTCCTCTGTGTTGTGCTCATTCACAACAGTAAAGTGTTCATATTTGACCGTTCATTTACGCCCCCTGTTGTGGGTCCGTGTCACTACACTTTCACAACAATAACCACCTGACCATCACATCCCTTCACTAAAAAAGTGAAATTTTCTTGGGACCCACATCAAGGCTGTACATAAAGGATTACTTCAACAGAAAAGTCAATAAACAACAACATCCAAGTAATTATTTTTTCTAAAATGAATCCTTATCTTAGGTTGTAGCTTTTACACTTTTAACCCATCTGTCGTAAATTATTATTATTTTATTTTTTTTTTTTTTGGTGGTGGTGGTGGTAAGTTTACTAGTCAAAAATTAGATTTTTTTAAACACTTGTTTGGTTTAAAAAATTATTGTAAAGTTGCAATGAAATAAATAATAATAATAAAAAAAAAATCAAATATTGGCTCCAATTAAAATACTTTTGAAATTTGGCGAGTGTGGGGTTTTTTGTTTGTTTGTTTGTTTTTATTTTTACTGTAGCTGATTTGTCGAACATCTCTTGACTTGAAGTTTAATTAGACACTGTTATGTGTATTTATGAAATTAGGATTACTCAAAGCGTAACATGAAAATTTGCTTTGTATGCAAATCAATTCACGGTCGTCAAACTGGGTGAAAAGTTTTTGTCTGAGCTAGAAGAGAAACTCTTAAGTGCACAAAAATGTATAGTAATAATAATAATAATAATAATAATAATAAAGGGAAGTGGGCTCAGCTGGTATTTCAGCTGGTTTTCTACTAACCCTGGGGTTAGTGACTCAAAACCCACCTGGTTTACTGATTTGGTAACAGAGAGGTGGGGGGATCAATCCTTACTACTTGGGCCTATGTGCCAAAGTCCTTGAGCAAGACACTGAACCCCAAAGTGATGTCAGGGTTCAGATTTTCATCTTGAACCGCTGAGGAACTGTGTGTTTGGACAAACGTATTAAATTATTTCATTACATTTTGGGCTGAATTCTGTATAAAAGCACAAATCTGGAATTTTAAGACTTTGCATAAACATTTTTCCAAGAAGGTGAAAATCTTTTTTTCTCTTGAAAAGTTCATTCATAAACACAACAGTGAATGTAGAACACTAAAAATGAGGCTGAAATAAAGTTGAACAGGCTTTAAGCAGATTTGATTCACATGAAAAATGTTTTAAATATCTGCTTGGCGTCAATGTGCATTCAAAGAGAAAATGAACCATTTGTGATGCCTTCAAAGTCAACGCGTAC
The DNA here is from genome assembly GCF_902500255.1 of Thalassophryne amazonica. Taxonomy (NCBI): domain Eukaryota; kingdom Metazoa; phylum Chordata; class Actinopteri; order Batrachoidiformes; family Batrachoididae; genus Thalassophryne; species Thalassophryne amazonica. Next base: position 44,524,803 of record NC_047119.1, read on the forward strand.
AGAGCAGCGTATCAAGTTTAACTGAACATTTTCAGCAGTCATTTGAATCAATCACTTCAGTATGATCAATGTCTGAAGATTATTTAAAAGTTCTGGATGCGTCAAACAGCTGGTGTCAGCATGTTAAGTGAATGTTAGTTCATCCTGTCAAATCACTGAAGTTAGTTCCTCTGTCAGTACATAAAGCTAATGTTAGCTTCTCCCGTCAATTCAGAAAACTACGTAGTCTAACCTCATCCTGCCAGTCATTGAAGCTAGCTAATGTTAACTTGTCCCGTCAATTCATAAAACTACTCAACCTCATCCTGCCAGTCATTGAAGTTGGCTAATGTTAACTTGTCCCGTCAATTCATAAAACTAGTCAACCTCATCCTGCCAGTCATTGAAGTTGGCTAATGTTAGCTTGTCCCATCAATTCATAAAACTAGTCTAATCTCATCCTGCCACTCATTAAAGATAGCTAATGTTAGCTTGTCCCGTCAATTCATAAAACTAGTCAACCTCATCCTGCCAGTCATTGAAGTTGGCTAATGTTAGCTTGTCCCATCAATTCATAAAACTAGTCTAATCTCATCCTGCCAGTCATTAAAGATAGCTAATGTTAGCTTGTCCCATCAATTCATAAAACTAGTCTAATCTCATCCTGCCAGTCATTAAAGCTAGCTAATGTTAGCTTGTCTTGCCAATTCATAAAACTAGTCAACCTCATCCTGCCAGTCATTGAAGTTGGCTAATGTTAGCTTGTCCCATCAATTCATAAAACTAGTCTAATCTCATCCTGCCACTCATTAAAGATAGCTAATGTTAGCTTGTCCCGTCAATTCATAAAACTAGTCAACCTCATCCTGCCAGTCATTGAAGTTGGCTAATGTTAGCTTGTCCCATCAATTCATAAAACTAGTCTAATCTCATCCTGCCAGTCATTAAAGCTAGCTAATGTTAGCTTGTCTTGCCAATTCATAAAACTAGTCTAACCTCATCGTGCCAGTCATTGAAGCTAACTAATGTTAGCTTGTCCCATCACCTCAGAAAATTCGTCTTACCTCAACCTGCCAGTCATTGAAGCTAGCTAATCTTAGTTTGTCCCATCGATTCATAAAACTAGTCTAATCTCATCCTACCAGTCATTGAGTCATTGAAGCTAGCTAATGCCAGCTTGTCCCGCCAATTCATAAAACTAGTCTAACCTCATCCTGCCAGTCACCGAAGCTAACAAATGTTAACTTGTCCCGTCACCTCAGAAAATTCATCCAACCTCATCCTGCCAGTCATTGAAGCTAGCTAATGTTAGTTTGTCCTGTCAATTCATAAAACTAGTCTAATCTCATCCTGCCAGTCACTGAAGCTAACAAATGTTAACTTGTCCCGTCACCTCAGAAAATTCATCCAACCTCATCCTGCCAGTCATTGAAGCTAGCTAATGTTAGTTTGTCCTGTCAATTCATAAAACTAGTCTAACCTCATCCTGCCAGTCATTGAAGCTAGCTAATGTTAACTTGTCCCGTCAATTCATAAAACTAGTCAACCTCATCCTGCCAGTCATTGAAGTTGGCTAATGTTAGCTTGTCCCATCAATTCATAAAACTAGTCTAATCTCATCCTGCCAGTCATTAAAGATAGCTAATGTTAGCTTGTCCCGTCAATTCATAAAACTAGTCAACCTCATCCTGCCAGTCATTGAAGTTGGCTAATGTTAGCTTGTCCCATCAATTCATAAAACTAGTCTAATCTCATCCTGCCAGTCATTAAAGATAGCTAATGTTAGCTTGTCCCATCAATTCATAAAACTAGTCTAATCTCATCCTGCCAGTCATTAAAGATAGCTAATGTTAGCTTGTCCCGTCAATTCATAAAACTAGTCAACCTCATCCTGCCAGTCATTGAAGTTGGCTAATGTTAGCTTGTCCCATCAATTCATAAAACTAGTCTAATCTCATCCTGCCAGTCATTAAAGCTAGCTAATGTTAGCTTGTCTTGCCAATTCATAAAACTAGTCTAACCTCATCCTGCCAGTCATTGAAGTTGGCTAATGTTAGCTTGTCCCATCAATTCATAAAACTAGTCTAATCTCATCCTGCCAGTCATTAAAGATAGCTAATGTTAGCTTGTCCCATCAATTCATAAAACTAGTCTAATCTCATCCTGCCAGTCATTAAAGATAGCTAATGTTAGCTTGTCCCGTCAATTCATAAAACTAGTCAACCTCATCCTGCCAGTCATTGAAGTTGGCTAATGTTAGCTTGTCCCATCAATTCATAAAACTAGTCTAATCTCATCCTGCCAGTCATTAAAGCTAGCTAATGTTAGCTTGTCTTGCCAATTCATAAAACTAGTCTAACCTCATCCTGCCAGTCATTGAAGCTAACTAATGTTAGCTTGTCCCATCACCTCAGAAAATTCGTCTTACCTCAACCTGCCAGTCATTGAAGCTAGCTAATCTTAGTTTGTCCCATCAATTCATAAAACTAGTCTAATCTCATCCTACCAGTCATTGAGTCATTGAAGCTAGCTAATGCCAGCTTGTCCCGCCAATTCATAAAACTAGTCTAACCTCATCCTGCCAGTCACCGAAGCTAACAAATGTTAACTTGTCCCGTCACCTCAGAAAATTCATCCAACCTCATCCTGCCAGTCATTGAAGCTAGCTAATGTTAGTTTGTCCTGTCAATTCATAAAACTAGTCTAATCTCATCCTGCCAGTCACTGAAGCTAACAAATGTTAACTTGTCCCGTCACCTCAGAAAATTCATCCAACCTCATCCTGCCAGTCACTGAAGCTAACTAATGTTAGTTTGTCCTGTCAATTCATAAAACTAGTCTAACCTCATCCTGCCAGTCATTGAAGCTAGCTAATCTTAGTTTGTCCCATCAATTCATAAAACTAGTCTAATCTCATCATGCCAGTTATCGAAGCTAGCTAATGTTAGCTTGTCCCGCCAATTCATAAAACTAGTCTAACCTTATTCTGTCACTGAAGCTAGCTCATCACAGCAGTCCATAAAGCCAATTATAGCTCATCACGTCAGCCTGTAAAGCTAGCATTAGCTCATCCTATCAGGCCATAAAGCTAGCATTAACTTGTGACATGAGTCCTTAACACTAACACTGTCTTATCCTGTCAAACTGCAAATATTAGGCTAATACATCACAAAAGTAGGAGTCCACACTCTAAAACATTGCAGCCTCATTTAGTTATGTTCACTTGCTGCCTCTCTTTAACATAAAGAACTCAGTTTCGGATGTTGAACTCAAGTTGAGTTCAACATCCGAAACTTGTAAGAGCTCTTTATGTTAACATAACTAAACGAGGCTGCAATGTTTTAGAGTGCAGGTATGGATGTCTGTGTCACAGAAGTCCCCAATGAGGAATTTCGGGTCGACATATTGTGTGTTGTTTCTACATGCACACAGCTACATTTTTCCTGTCATTGTTGACAAACTCTTTTTGCACTTTATGCCCTCATTAACAATGATCAAAAATAATATAAACTTTTTTCCTGCGGTGACTAAAGGTTTGCATTGAACAGCATCATGTGACAGATAACCAGAGTGAAATAGGCGCATTAACCACATCGTGAAAGTGGAGGGTTCCTCTGCTTTGGCAGAAGTCTGCTTTGAGTGCTGCTCTAGTTGTTCCCAGATCAGGTTGCTGCAGCCTGCTGGGATTCCTGTGCTGACTTTGGGAAGATTTCCAACAAGAACCAAAGTCTGCTCATCCTCATCTCCATCACACATCATTAGTTCTTTTTGTTTGTTTTTTGTTTTTGTGTTGGTTTTTTACCAGGAGTAATCCGAGATGAAGAAGAGAAGTCAGTTTTCTTTTAGGAATTCTCTTCAAAAAAAAAAGTGTGAAAGCGCACAAAGTTAACACAGACGTCAAAGTTTCCCAGCCCCCCTAAACTTTTTTTTTTTTTTTTTTTTTTTGCGGTCACTCCCTTCCACAAAAACTGTTCCAGTTTGATGCGGATCCAGCTCTGGCGCAACATCACTCCAGGCGCACGTTCCGAGCGCAAATTCCCACCGACGTGACGATGCGCGCTGCGCATCCGCACATCTGCTAATGCAATCAAAGCGGGTTTTATCTGAACCGATGCAAAGTTCTAAAGCGTCTACGTGGCAGCAGGTAGAAATTTATTATGCAAAAATGAAACCGCAAGCGCGCGTAAAAAGACGCGCGCACGGAAATCTGGCCGGACTTATGAGAAGGAGAGAAAGAAAGAAAGAGGTCATACTTACAGAGAGAGCGGGGTGAAGATCCGGACCGCGGTCTGGAGAAGTCCAAACTTTAACTTTGATCCTTCTGGTGCCTGAAATTCGTCCAGTGCGCGCGACCAAAGTGTCAAAGGCGCAGCAGTGTGTTCCGATCCGGCACAGGTAAACCTTTCATCTTACGTCCGCACACAAAAACCCGCACTCCGCGCCGCTCCGTGCAGTGTGCCGCCGATTTGCGGTGTTTTTCTGTTGTGTTTTGTTTTGTTTAATCCCAGATGGAGCGTCCCTGCTGTCTGCGTGCGCGGCGCGGCGCGGCGGCACTGACGGACTGACACGCGCGCGCACTCTGCAGGAGAGGTCTGCCCGTGACGTCACACACTGCAAAAAGTCATTCCTTTCTCTACAGCGTCAAGCTTTCACGTTTTTCTTGAGAAAATGTACATTTTAGACGATTAGATCGAAAAATGAAGACTTTTTTGGTTTTTGAGGGTTTTTTATATATAACATTTCTGAGACAATTTTCATCCTCATTGTCTCCTGAGTGCAGTCTGCATCTGTTTGACAGATTTTTTTTTCCTGTATTTCTTGCAGCGTTCACACTTCAGACTTTTCCATCTTTTAATTGGAAACACATTTTTTTTCAGTAAGTTGTTATAAAGACAGCCAGGAAGAGAGAGAAAATACTGAAACATGTTCTTTACCAGTGAGGCCAGTTTTTAGGGTTTGTCACCATGTGGATCAGTGAAACCTTCACACATGAACACCAAAACACTTTAAACACACACACACTTCCATTAACTTTTGCAGAATACAGCAAGTTTGTACTCTGACCCTGAAGATGAGGCTCCGCCCACCTGAAAGTACCTAAATTTCAGGATCCCTTTTTTAATACTTAAAATGTTTTTGGTCAGGAAGCTTTTTTTTTTGTTCTACCATTTAATATAAAACTCATGTTTGATTGTTGTTAGCTGAACTTTCAGGTCTTCTTTTTAATAAAATCCTCCTCTAAACCACTGCATCCTGAAGCTGTATAACTGGTGATACAAAATGCAAAACCTGCACTGTGAACAATTTCTCCAATCACAGCCACAGAAGCTTATAACTTCTGAGTGTCTTGGTGGCTTTCCTCACTCAGTTTTTGAGAACTGTCTACTCCACACAGATTTACCATAGTGCCATACTGTTTGTATTTATTCATAATTGATGTAAATAAAGTCCAAGACATATTCAGTGACTCAGAAATGTTCATGTATCCATCCCCTGACATGTCTGAAGAAAACTGGCAATAAAACCAAAAATTTACAGATATTATACCAAAGGGGCCCATTACTTATGCAACCCATCATCTTGGCGTTTGTATTTTTAATTAATTTATATCAGGTTGTAGAGATTTGTTTTCAGTTTGAGTTTAAAGAAGATAATTTTAGATTTTTTTTTTTTTTTGTATTTCAAATGGCATAAACAACTTAAAATGTGTGAAATACCAAGTGATCTAATACTTTTGGAGGGCACTGTAGTAAATTTTGGGAGGCACGTTTTGCTACCCTTGTTGGCAGTGGCACGCCCACTTTCAGGGGTCTGACCCAAACACTAAACTGTGATCGACACCAACTAAGAGTTTGGTGATGTGCAAAGTTGTGCTAAAGACCTTCACAAACTGTGTTGCTGAAAAAAGAGGTTTAAAAAAAATCAGGAATGGAGGAAAGGTTTCTAAAATTTCACAGTAAGTCAAAATTTTATTGATAAAGCACATTTCATTACAGCCTTAGTGAACTGAATGTACTTTACATTAAAGACACACACACACACACACACACACACAACACACATCTTCAATTGTTTATCAGCAGGTAGAGTCTGCTAAGCTGGTTGCGGGGAGGGGGGGGGGCTGGAGCCTATCACAGGGCCACATATAGACAAACAAACATATTCACACCCACACGCACACCTACGGACAATTTAAAGATTCCAATTCACCTAACCTGCATGTCTCTGGATGAGGGAGGAAGTCAGAGCACCCGGAGGGAACCCACGCAAACACGACGAGAACACACAAACTCACATCAAAGCCAAAAAGTCGAAAATGGAAGAAAACCCAATAATGAAATGATTAAAGAATCATGTCATGCAATCAAGATACATATATAACTGCTGTCCCAAAAGTCCAGGATGGAGAAAAACCGCAACCTTTGATGACACACATTCACACACATGCAACAATACACACACACACACACACACACACACACACACACACACACACACACACATTCACACGCAACAATACACTGACACACACACACAGGCAACAATACACTGACACACACACACACATTCACACATGCAACAATACACTGACACACACACACAAACATCCAGCAATACACTCACACACACGCACACACACACACACACACACACACACACACATTCACACATGCAACAATACACTGACACACACACACACACACACACACACACACACACACACATTCACACATGCAACAATACACTGACACACACACACACACACACACACACACACACACACACACACACACACACACACACACACACACACACACACACACACACTAAGGAATGAGGAAGCATGTTAGTTCCTAATGTGAAGTTGACTGTGTACGGTTGACTTGAAGGAATTGTTCGCATCAGTTGGACTCTACCAACTCATTCACTGCTACTTCCTGAAAGAATAAACACAGCGCCGCTCACTTCATTTATTCTGTTCGTCCTTCATTATGACTTCCTGCTGTCAATCATTTCCTTGTTCTCTTTTGTTCTTCCCTAAAGAGCTTCCAGCAAATTAATGAAAATAGAGTAAAGACAACAACAGCTAAGTGCTTTATAGGAGCTACAGCCAATCAGGTCAGTGCTTTTCCCAGCATTCCGTAGCAAGAAGTGGATGAGAGTCCTCCTGGATTGTAGAGGACAAGTACAAAAGCTGTTTGGATGAGTGTGATCATATGACAAGAGTAAAGGTCAATTTTAAAATGGTCCAGTTTTATTGTTTTCTGCTTTGCACAGATTTTGAATACTACGTGTTGAGGAATCTTCAGCACGCACCGTGAAGAAAAACATACATACTCACGTCATGGACTTAAGTATCCACTGACCGAGTTTCAAATTAATATTTGTTTATATTAATATATTTCAAATTAATGGACATTACACTATGAAGAATACAGGGTCATGACACTAGCTCGGTTCCCTTTACAAATTTGGGCAAATATTTAGTAATATTTACAGATTTCCATATTTTCAGGGGTGGTTATGTTTAGGGGAAGGGGAAGGAGCAGGGTTAGGTTATGGTTAAGGTTACAGCTGGAGGTAGGAGTAGGGTTAGTAATCGTGAGTTTAGAAAACCCCCGTCACGGACATTTGAATCATTTTGTGACGGGAGGACGAAAAAACAGACTGGGCTGCACAGAACACGTCCTGTTTCTTGCACAAGTCTTTCACAGTAACAGCACAGGACAAAGAGCTGACGAGACAAACATAGTGAAAACTCAATGTTTTCTGCTTTTTACAATATGCTGTGGGTGACAGAATTAATTTATTTTAGGTGAGTGCTTAATAATTGTTTAATAACTGGGAGTTTAATAACATACAACTGGTGCTTCTGGGGGATAAGCTGGAGATCACAGGTGTGAACATCCACCTCTCATCTTGGATCTTGAACTACCTCACAGAATGACCACTGTACGTGAGAGCTAGGGACTGTGTCTCTGATCATTCCATGATCCAGGGAATGAGATAATGGACTTTTACAAGTACCTGGGTGTTCACCTAAACAATAAACAAGACTGGTCAAAAAACATTACTGCACTTAATAAGAAAGGCCAAAACAGACTACCTGCTGAGGCAACTCAGGTCCTTTGGAGTGCAGGAGGCGCTCCTGAGGACCTTCTTTGATTTTGTGGTGGCATCAGCCAGGTTTTACGGAGTGATCTGCTGGCGCAGCAGTATCACCAAGTACTGAGAGGAGGAGACTTGACAAAGTGATTAGGAAGGCCAGCTCTGTCCTGCGAAGTCCCCTGGACTCGGTGCAGGAGGTGGGAGAAAGGAGGACGATGGCTAAGCTGTCATCTGTGCTGGAGAACACCTCCCACCCCATGCCTGACACCCTAACTGCACTAGAAAGCTGTTTTAGTGACTGGCTGCTTCACCCAAAGTGTGTGAAGGAGCGATATCACAGGTCCTTCCTTCCTGCTGTCAGACTCCACAACCACCACTGTTCCCAGTAGACCACACACATCACTCAAGTCATTAATATAGTTATAGTAACACTTTTTCAGCCATTTGCAATAATACAACACATTCTGTGCAATAATACTTGTACATTTGTACTTGTACACGCAGCTCTCTGACGCGTGTCGTCAGAGCGAGCTGCAAAAAGTTTGTACCTGAGTTTTCAGAGGTGGTGTTTGTAGTTGCCATCTGCCACGCCGGTGTTTGCCAACCCGGACAGTGGGAATACCACCTCAACCGGCAACTTAGCCCCGCGACTGGACAGCAACAACGTCCGAGGCCCGCCCAACGTGGTGAATTCACTGAGGCCGCGCGCTGCGTTATTAAAGCCGCGCGTCACGAGTGCCGCTTCCCCGAGGCCTCGTGCAGCCACCGCGGATCCATCAGCGCGGAAACACCGAGGCCGCGCGGCACCAGCGCACTGCAGATCCATCCCGATGACAAACAACGCAGGCTGTTAACATCGGCGATCGACAAGCTGCTCATAAGCCGACCATGGGGCCTAAGAAGGTTCTGACAGCGGAGGAAGGTGACGATATTAAAAAATCTCTGGACTTTCTATCAGAGGAGATTTCTGTTGTGAAGCAGCAACAGAAATCAATTATGGATCTGGTGGAGGAGGTGAAGGCATTACGGCTCCAGAACGCCGAGAAAGACCGGCATCTGGTGCAGCTAGAAAATAGAGTGGCTGAATTGGAGCAGTACACCAGAATCAACAACGTCATCATCACAGGTCTTCACATCAAACCACGGTCCTACGCACGGGCGGTAACAGATGAGAGCGGAGGGGATCCCAGTGAACAGGAGGTCAGCTCTGTGGAAAAACAGGTTGCTGATTTCCTCCTATCTAAAGGTATAGAAATGGATTTAAATAACATTGAAGCGTGCCACCCTCTGCCCCGGAGAAATGACGGTGATAAACGAACCGTCATCATGAGATTCATCAACAGAAAACACAAAACAGCACTGTTAAAACAAGGAAGAAAACTGAAAGGGACAAACGTATTCATCAATGAACATCTCACCAAACGGAATGCCGACATCGCCAGGAAAGCACGCTTCTTAAAGAAACAGGGAAAAATCCAGCACACATGGACTTCAAACTGTAAAATATTCATCAAACTGAACGGAACACCTGAACAAGCAAAGGTTATGGCAATAAGGAACATCGAGGAGCTGGACAAATATGAACAATAGGTATGAGGACTCAAACACATCACAGCACCATGATGCAGACTGGAGCAACCCACTCATCCACATCATCTACACCCGGAGACAAGAGAGACATAATGACTAAGGATAATGATCCGTTTATTTCTGCCCAGGAGCTCTGTCTAGATACATTTAATTATAATAATTCTGCTAACCACCCCTTCGAATCTGAAAATGATCCTGATACCTTTTTCAGTGAGAATATTGTGAGACAGTGCAAATATTTTACAGAAGAACAATTCAAAAATTATAAAATCAATGATGAAGATTTTTCAATTATACATTTCAACAGCAGAAGTCTTTCTCGTAATCTGTCCACTATTAATGATTGTTTGAAAACATCCAAAAAACGTTTTTCAGTTATTGCAATTTCAGAAACATGGTTAAAGGAGGATAATAAAGATCTGGTATATCTTGATGGTTATGAATTGTTCCTGGTTAATAGACAGACGAGAAGGGGCGGAGGCGTTGCATTGTTTGTAAGGTCAGATTATAACTGTAAACTCATTAACAACATGTCATTTACAGTGGACAACATCATGGAATGTGTTACCATAGAAATGACATCTATAAACTCCAACACATAGTTGTTAGTTGCATTTACAGAGCTCCTGGGACAAATATTGACACCTTTGAAGACATTATCTTAGGAATGTATAACAAAATCAACAGAAATAAGCATTTATTTGTCTGTGGAGATTTCAATATAGATTTTTTAAACCCTCACAATCATCCACAAATTACCTCATTTATAAACACCTTGTACTGTTTAGGACTGTTTCCAACCATCATTCATCCTAGCAGAATAACTATGGACTCAACAACTCTCATTGACAATATTTTAACTAACGTTATATCCGGTAATCTTAGTGGGGGACTACTGCTCAGTGATATCAGTGATCACTTGCCAGTTTTCTCAGTCTTTGCATTGGAGGGTTGTTGTAAGTATCGAAGCAATATCAAATTCATGAGTAGAAAAGTAAGACCTGAAACAATTGATAATTTAAGGGAGGATTTATCAAGTCAGAATTGGTCAGATGTTTTTGTTGATGATGTTGACAGGTCATACGATGCTTTCATTTCCATTTTTTACAGTTTGTATAATAAACACTATCCATTTGTTGACAAAATATATAGAAATCAATATAGCAACAAACCATGGATAACTAAGGGACTTCAGAGGGCATGTAAAAAGAAAAACATACTATATAAACAATTCATAAAACTACAAACTAAGGAAGCTGAAAGTAAGTATAAAACATATAAGAATAAGTTAATCAATATCATGAGACTCAGTAAAAAAACATATAATGAGTTACTTGTCAAAAATAGAAATAGCATCAAAAACACGTGGAACATATTAAATGAAATAGTAAAAAAGAGAGTAACTAGAGATTATCCTTCATTTTTTCAGAGTAACAACTACATCACGATTGATAACGACGAGTCTATTGCTGAACACTTTAATGAATACTTCGTTAATGTGGGTAAAAATCTTGCCAGTAAGATTGACTCATCAACTAATAACTTCTGGGTAAATAATTCAACGTTTAACAAATCTGTTTCAATGTTCATTGGTGGTACTCATGAAAGGGAAATACTTGATCTGGTTCATGGTTCAAAAAGTAAGAAATCGACTGATTTTAATAATTTGGATATGGCTTTATTAAAAAAAGTTATTGATTGTATAGTAAAACCGTTCAATTATATTTGCAATATGTCACTAAGTACTGGTAAATTTCCTTCTCAAATGAAAATAGCCAAAGTAATTCCTCTGTTTAAAACTGGTGACAAACACACATTTTCTAATTATAGACCTATATCACTCCTGCCACAATGTTCCAAAATTTTGGAAAAAATATTTGCTAAAAGATTAAATGATTATTTACTGAAGCATAACATCATTTGTGAAGAACAATATGGATTCAGAAGGTCTCGAACTACATCACATGCTTTGATGGACTTTGTGGAAAGTATAGCAACTGCAACTGATAATAAACAATACACAATAGGTGTTTTTTTTTTATTTACAGAAAGCGTTTGACACAATTAACCATGGAATACTATTAAGTAAACTGCAGAAATATGGAATCAGAGGTCTGGCATATGAATGGATAGCTAGTTATTTACAAGGCAGATTTCAGTATGTTCAATTCAATAATACAAATTCTGAACTCAGGGATGTCACATGTGGGGTGCCGCAGGACTCAGTGCTGGGTCCTTTGTTGTTTATAATCTATATAAATGATATAAGTTGGGTGTCGAGTTCACTGAGATCTGTCCTTTTTGTGGATGATACAACTGTGTTCTGTAGCGGTGAAAATCTTGAACAGCTTCTGGACATAGTGGAGAAAGAACTGGAAAAATTTAAGGTTTGGTTTGACGCTAATAAGTTGTCACTCAACCTTGGGAAAACTAAATGTATTATATTTGGAAATAAACAGGCACCCAAATGTAAATTTTAACTATAAACAATAAGGAAATTGAGTTAGTAACAGAGAATAAATTTTTAGGTGTTATAATTGATAATAAACTTAGCTGGAAACCACATATAAATTATGTGAAATCAAAATTGTCAAAAACTATAGCCATTTTGTATAAAGCCAAAGACCTACTGCCGCAAGAAGGGTTACTTACTTTATATCATTCTCTGATGGTACCATATATGACATACAATACATACGTATTGTGTTGAGTCATGGGGAAACACAAATCAAATACCAATCCAATATTCCTTTTGCAAAAACGAGCCATACGAATCATCTGCAATAAACAATATCGTGAACCAACTCATTCTCTATTTGTGTCTTTAAATTTATTAAAATTCATTGATTTGGTCGATTACATTACAATTCAAACTTTATTTCGAGTGAAAAACCAAGCCTTACCGAGACATGTCCAGAGTCTGTTCCGATTGAGGGAATCCAGATATAGTTTAAGAGGTTGTGCAATTTTTATGAAACCACCAGTAAGAACAAATGTAAAGGGTTTTTGTGTGTCTGTGGTTGGGGTGAGGAAATGGAACAAATGTTCAACAGAGGTTAGAATGAGTAGTACCTTAGTGAGATTTAAGAAACTACTCAAAAAGAACATTATGTCTAAGTATCATAAAGAAGCAAATATAATTTGATTTATATGGAATGTTCAATTTATAAGTGGGACTTATTGTATATTTGAATGTGTGGGTATGTATATGCGTATGTAGATATATAGATATGGGTAGGTGTATATGTATATGTATATAAGTGACTGTGTATATGTATGTATATATTTATGTTTGTAAAGTATATACGTATGTGTATAGGTATATATGGCACAGCCCAAGCAGAGGGTCACCCCCAAGAGCCTGGTGTGCTTGAGGTTTCTTCCTTATAGGGAGTTTTTCCTCACCACAGTTGCCTAGTGCTCGCTCTGGGGGTTGGTAAGGTTAGTCCTTACTGGCGTAAAGTGCCTTGATTCGACTTTCTTGTGATCTGGTACTATATAAATATAATTATAAGTGAATAGTATATTGATGTGTATGTCTGTGTGTCGACATGTAGTAGTGAATTTATATTTATGTAAATATGACTGATTAGAATTGTTGGACTTGTACTAGCAGGGGTGGGCGCTAATAAGCTTTGCTTCAGCCCACACCCTTTCGGACTCACTAGTTTTGTCTGTGTTTGTTTGTGGAATTGTTAATTTTTTTCTATTTGAATATTTTGTGTGCCGAATAAAAAACTTTGTCAATTTAAAAACTTTGTCACTTTGTCACATTTGTGTACAACATCACTTGAACACTCATGGGTATATATTGTTATCCGCACAGAAGTTGATTTCTGTATTTTGGTAATTATTTTCTTTTACCTTATTTTTGCATACAGTAAAACTCACCTAAACAGTCATCGTATAAACCGGATAGTCGCACTCACCGGACAAAAGCTAGTCTCAATGCTTTTGTATGGTTTTTTTTCCATGTAATAAACACCATATATGATGGATTATGTGTCACGGATTTTCACTCACATCTGACAAAACATCTCACATATTTCCATTAAAAGCCCCTCACATATACCGGACAGAGCAGTCTGGATGTGCACAGTAACAGAAGTATGAAATGAAGTTTATTACTGACACTTGCTGATTCGAGGAGAGTGGGTACCGTATTTCCTTGATTAAAAGACCCGGCATTTATATTTTTCAAACCGTGCTCAGACACAGGGATCTAACCAAGGCAGAGCGTAATTCGTTGTACAAAAGCTTTGGAGATCTGTTGCTGAGATAAATGATGAGTGGAGTGCAGTTTTATGCCGAAACAAGGCAATAATCGGTGAATTGCTGCTGACGCTCCAAAATGACGCATGCACAGTGAAAGCAGGGCGGAACCATTTTTAAGGGGAGCCGTTGAGACTGCAACACCAGAGCTTATTTGAGGCAAGCGTTTATTTTTTTAGACCTAGTTTTGACCCAGTCATTAAATGAGGCAGGTCTTGATACAAGGTCTGGCTTTTAATAAAGGAAATACGTAAGCCTAATTGGTGCTGGGGATTCCCCGTAGATCGTTTGGTGCCTCCTGACTCCGTTACATATCCTTCAGGAGGATATGGATTTTGTCCATTTATACGCATTACGGATTTTGTCCGTTTTATACATATAACGTATTTCAATTATAACAAACAAAATTCGCTGGTCCACCTGAATCCATTATATGCACGTTTTACTGTATTTCCACTGTTGTTCGGTGACTGTCCATGTGCTTCTGTAACATTGTAAATTTCCCTGTCATGAGACTATTAAAGGATTATCTTATCTTATAAGCTTTCATTTTTTTGGAAAACTTTATTTATAAACATTTTATGATTTCACAATACAAAGTAAGTAAGTCCCTTCGGCTGCTCCGTTGTTTGCACTCGGGGTCTCCACAGCAAATCCAAGGTGGATCTGCATGTTGAATTGGCACAGGTTTTACGCCGGATGCCCTTCCTGACGCAACTCCACATTACATGGAGAAATGTGGCAGGGGTGGGATTTGAACTCGAACCTTCTGAACTGAAACCAAGTGCATTAACCACTTGGCCACCACCCCTGCATTTCACAATACAAAGTAAACGGTAAAAAACAAAGCAAAAGCACCCCTAAGATAACACAATACAGAAACAAAGAACAAAACAAAAATACAACTAGACAGTGTCTCATACACAGTTTATAAAGTAAAATCAAGCTTTTCTTCTACATATTTCAGAAAGGGTTGCCAGATATCGAAAAATGCTGTGTTTTTGCCCTTGAGGGTATGTCTGTCCTTTTCAATTCTCATGAAGTAATAAATGTCTTTAATCCACTGTGAGTGTGTTGGAGGTGTTGCATTTTTCCAGTTTAGCAAAATCTGCCTGCGAGCAAGAAGTGGACAGTAGGCCAGAAAGCCCTGTCGGCATTTATTTAAATTATATGAGTCTGGGATTACGCCAAAAAGGGCCACTACTGGGCATGGGTCCAAACATAGCCTAAAAGTGTTCGAAAATGTCTTAAACACACCTGTCCAGAAAGGCATTAATTTTGAACAGCTCCAAAATAAATTAAAATAGGTACCACATGTTATTTTATAATGATCACAGTTAGGGTCTATGTGCAGCATAGACTCTGCTCTGTGTCAGCCTGATCCCGTCAGATTTCAGAAGCTAAGCAGAGCAGGATCTGGTTAGTACTTGGATGGGGGACCTCTTTGGAACACCAGCGGCTGTGTGTGTTTCTCCAGGTAAAACTGGAGTTGCGTCAGGAAGGGCATCCGGTGTAAAACCTGTGCCAATTACCAATGCAGATCTGGCTGTATCCGCTGTGGCAACCCCGAACAAAACCGGGAGCAGCTGAATGAACAACAACAACAGTTAGGGTCTATGTGAGGAAATCTTTTTGATAGTCTATCCTTGGACCAATGAGCCCGATGGACTATTTTATATTGCAAAAGGCCGTGTCTGGCACAGATTAACAAAATATGGACCCTAATGAGAATTTTTGCCCATATCTCCCCTGACAGGTCTCTTCCTAGGTCCTGTTCCCATTTTGTTTTTATTATGTCAAGAGATGGATCACTGAATGATAACAATGCATTATAAAGAACTGACCCATATGGAAAAGAAATAGACAAAACTTACAAGAAGTTACATCAGTTCCAGTAATAAACTTTATATTTGACATGTGTTGTGCTTATAAGTCTCAGTTTGATATGTGGAATTACTGTCATATATTGTTCTTTTATGTTCCCAATTTATATAAGTCACATATTGTACAAATTTACTAAGGATCTTATATCTGGTTTGACTGTCACATGTATTACTTACAAGTTCCAGACAGAACAGATACAAACTTTATAAAATTTATGAATTTATGTATATCTTTTCCATATGGGGAAATCATTCCCCTAAAAGATTTAAACAATGTTAATAATGTGTCAGAGTCTGGTTGTGGAGGCAGAGTTGGAAACTGAGTAAATTGCTTCCTAACAAAGTCATGGACCTGTAGGTACCACTTTAATTTAAAACATAATAATAACTGAATTTCGGATGGGCATTTAACCTACTTCCATCTCTGCAGCAAATAAATTAAATAAATAAAGTGACATGATGTGCGTGGTCAGTTTTCAATGTTAATCACACAGACAATAGTTTATTTCACTGAAACATTTTGCACAGCACTGTATTAAAACAGAAACATCTGGTTGTCGAGGAAGATTCAACCAAACTCCTACCTGTTTAAATCCAGGCAACTCTGCAGTAAAATACAGTAAACCGTTTGTTACTGTCCGTTTTCCTGCTTAAGATAAAAAATCCAAAATGTTCCCGTCACCCTCTCACTGAAAACAGTGGAACATCCAGTCTGTCCCTGACTGTCAACACGCGAAGTCAGTTTTCTCTATGTTCAGTCCAGAAATGCTGCATGTTCTCACTATGTCCTACTCACACTCATAACAGCAAACAAATGTCCAGGTACCAGGAACGATCTCTGTCTGAAATCCCCTCAAAGTTCTGAACGCGCACAAAACTTTCAGAAGAACTTAGCAGACATCAGGTGATGAGGGACTCATTTTTCTGGATGGAGAAAAAGGATTGTTGTCAGACAAAAAGGACACAAACTGACAGTAGCTCTTTGGGCTTCTATAAAGCCAGCCACATTGTCACAGAAAACGTCTTATTTCTTGCACAAGACTCTTTCACAATAAGAGCACAGGACAAACAGATGATGTCGTCCTAAGTCCGACATGGAAGAGGAGAAAAACGTGATTTTTTTTTTTTTTTTTTTGCTGTTTACAAATGCTAGGGGTCACAGAATTCATTTATTTGTGGTGGGCATTCAATATACTTTAATTAAAAATAATAATAATTTAATTTCAGGTGGGTGTTTAACCAGCTTTCTTCAAAAAAGGAGGTTGGCGGATGCTTGCCCTGGGCCCTCAGATGCATGAATATGGTATATAAAAATATTACACATAAAGTAAGATTCTGAATATTCCAAGAGAACAAATGTCCAAGTCCTTAGGGTCTTGGTGCTTCCATCACATTTTGGTTATGTGATGCACTTCTCTAGTCATGATCCAGCATGTAGATGCCTCAAGTGTTGAGGACCTCAGTCGCTTGAAGCTACTCTCAAGCGGTGTGGTTGGACTGGTTGTCTGCCTGGGTGGTTGTCATCCAGGATCCAAGGCCGTTCTTTGGTGTGAGGGCTGTGCATAATCCCAGGTGAACTCAATATTTTAAAATATTATATATTAAAGATGTTGCAGGAGAAGTTGTTTGTTTGTTTTTTTTTGCAGGACAAGTAAAAGTGTTTAGTTGCTCATTTAGTTCTGGACTGTGAAAGACATGCTGCGTCATGATAAGTGTTGTTCCTCCGTTTGTCTTTAATCTAGAGTTTTATGACATTACACTGGACCTGATCTTTTGAAAACAGAAGGTCATGTTGTGTCATGACTCGTGGAGCCCGGCCGAGTCAAAGCAAAGAAGGGATGAAGTGAAACCGCAGAGAACGCAGCTCTGGGAAATCTGTTTGCTTTGAGAGTTTTCTCAAAATACTTGCACAACCGCTACGCTGCATTTGTGCTCTTGTTGTGATAGAACCTCTTCTATTTCACAGTAGACCAACAGACCAAATTTAAACTGTGGTCTCCCCACAGTGGAAAGCAAACATGCAGCAGTTCGCCAAAGGAGAATCCCACTGACGGCTACACAGACTCGGGCTTGAGGCACAGAGAGGCTCTTTATGATGTGATGATGACATCACAGTGCCTTCACTCTGCAGGCTCATTAAGTTCTGCAGAACCTTTACTTTGTACCTTGTAAAATTCTTAACCATATGCCAGACTGACACAATTTCATGCCTGTGAAATAATGTATTTACAGAGTAAACTGCTGCATTTCTGGGGACTCTTTTCTGTTATTGTGATTATTATGTGATATTTTGCATGTTGTGGCTTAGAAAACAAGGTTATATGATCACGAGCAACATTATGCAAAAAATAATTAACTTATTTGAATGACTCTTTGTAGAGGGGTAGGACATGGTCAAGGAAGCACCCATTTAAATTTGGTGCAGATTCAAATTTGGTGATGACTTGTGAGCTTTGATCTTGATTGCTGATCTTTGATGCTGCTCACAAGCCCACTTTTGCTATATGGATCACAGGACAGCAAACAGCCTCTGGTAAAGATTATGGTTAAAGATTATCAGTCAAGATCAATGGTCAGAATTCTGATAAAACTCAGTCAGGCTCAAAGGTCAAGATTATAATCAAAGGTCAACAGTCAAGATCAAAGGACAGAATTATGATAAAGGTTGGTAATAAGGCTTAAAGTCAAGATTATGATTGAAAAACAGCAGTCAAGATTAAAGTTCAGAATTATGATAAACGTCAGTAATCGGGCTCAAAGGACAAGATTATGATCCAAGATTAGTAGTCAAGATGGAATGACATAATTATAATGAAGGTCAATACTCCAAGGTCAAGATTATGATCAAAGGTCAGAATTATGATAAAGGTCATCAAAGGTCATCAGTCTGGCTCAGAGTTCAAGGTTATGAGCCAAGGCCATTAATCAGGATCAATGGTCAACAATTAGGATTAAAGGTCATGAACATGATCAAAGATGAGTCC
This sequence comes from Thalassophryne amazonica, assembly GCF_902500255.1. Lineage (NCBI taxonomy): Eukaryota > Metazoa > Chordata > Actinopteri > Batrachoidiformes > Batrachoididae > Thalassophryne > Thalassophryne amazonica. Next base: position 44,543,620 of record NC_047119.1, read on the forward strand.
TCAGGATTACAAGCAAGTGCGAAGGTCTCTTGATGGTCTATCCACAGGTGTTCGTTGGTCCACAAAATGACCTGGGCCTGTACCCGCGAAGCAACTCAAAGCCCTCTCAAAGAGCTCCTAACTTAGCCTAAAATTTCCTGGCAAGGAATCTTAGCCTAAGAATGAGCCAGCAGTGTCTGAGAGCAACAAGAGGACAGAAACTCCCATCTTTGTGAGAGGTGGGGTTGACCCAGTTGCTAGGTATGACAGTCCTCTAAGAGCTGTGATTGGTTGTCACAGAAAGGCGAGGAGACATAAAAAACAAATGCACTCTGCCCTCCTAGTCATGAATGGACAGTGAAATCAACTGATCATATAACCTGAACTGCATTAAGATGTGGAATCGTGAGGATAACTGTATGATGATGACACCCAGCAAAATTAAATGAAGTGTTACACAGCTTGAAAATGTTTGAACTTACCTCATCACATGCTGGAAATCTATTTGTTAAAAGCGAGCATGTGTGAGTTTATTTAGTACATTCATTGGGAGTACATAATATAAGTGTAAATACATTAAAAATGCATGCATGACACAAAATAAAAATGTAATAATAAAATAAAAGAATAATATTAATATACCAATTATAATAATATTAATAATAATAATATCCATCCATCCATTTTGTTCCTCTTTATCCGGATTCGGGTCACGGGGGCAGCAGCTCAAGCAAAGCCGCCCAGACCTCCCGATCCACACACATCTCCCCCAGCTCCTCTGAGGGAACCCCGAGGCATTCCCAAGCTGGCTGTGAGATGTAGTCCCTCCAGCATGTCCTGGGTCTACCCCGGGGCCTCCTCCCGATGGGACGCGCCCAGAACACCTCTCCAGTGAGGCATCCAGGGGGCATCCGGAAAAGATGCCCGAGCCACCTCAGCTGGCTCCTTTCGATGTGGTGGAGCAACGGCTCGATTCCGAGCTCCTCCCGAGTGATCGAGCTCCTCACCCTATCTCTAAGGGAGCGCCCAGCCACCCTGCGGCGGCCACCCGCACCGTAGACAGTGCCAGTGGTGAGCTGCTTCCGCCTCCTGAGGCGTCGGACGGTTTGCCAGAATTTCAAGTAGGACTCCTTCAGCTTGACGGCATCCCTTACCTCCGGCGTACATCACCGGGTTTGGGGATTGCCGTCGCGACAGGCACCAGAGACCTTGTGACCACAGCTACGAGCGGCCGCATCGACAATGTAGGTGGAGAACATGGTCCACTCAGATTCCATGTCTCCAACCTCCCCCGGGATCTGGGAGAAGCTCTTCCGGAGGTGGGAGTTGAAGACCTTGCTGACACAGGGTTCTGCCAGTCGTTCCCAGCAGACCCTCATGATATGTTTGGGCCTGCCAGGTCTGACCGGCTTCCTCCCCTCCCAGCGGATCCAACTCACCACCAGGTGGTGATCGGTCGACGGCTCAGCCCCTCTCTTCACCAGAGTGTCTGAGACACGTGGCCGAAGGTCAAATGATACGACTACAAAGTCGATCATCGACCTCCGACTCAGGGCGTCCTGGTGCCACGTGCACTTATGGACACCCTTGTGCTCGAACATGGTGTTCGTGATGGACAAACTGTGACTAGCACAGAAGTCCAACAACTGAACACCACTCAGGTTCAGATTGGGGAGGCCGTGCTTCCTGATTACCCCCTCCAGGTCTTACTGTCGCCACCCACATGGGCGTTGAAATCCCCCAGGAGAACAATGGAGTCCCCAGTCAGAGCACTATCTGGTACCCCTCCCAGCAACTCAAGAAGGTCGGGTACTCTGCACTGCCGCTCGGCCCGTAGGCTGAGACAATAGTGAGAGACCTGTCCCCGACCTGAAGGCGTAGGGACACGACCCTCTCGTTCACCGGAGTGAACTCCAACACATGGAGACCGAGCTGGGGAGCAATAAGCAATGCTACCCCAGCTCTCCGCCTCTCCCCGTGGGCAAAGTGGAGCGTCCAGCCCCTCTCCAGGAGTTGGGTACCAGAGCCCAAGCTGTGCGTGGAGGTGAGCCCGACTATCTCTAGTCAGCATCTCTCAACCTCCCGCACAAGCTCAGGCTCCTCCCCCCCAGCAAGGTGACATTCCATGTCCCAACAGCCAGGGGCTGTGAGTGCGGACCGGACCGCCGGGCCACCCGCCCTCGACTGCCACCCAATAATAATAATGTAATAATAATAATATTAACAGTGTATACGATAACAAGAACCTAAACAATTTATAAATACATTAAGACAGTAAATTAACATCAAATAATTATATAGATCAAGCCGGTAGAGTGTTACACCTACATACGGTGAATATCTCTGCTTCCTCCAGCTTTTCTGTTATCTCCTCTGCTTAAGACACTGTTAGGCTTCTTAAAAGTCCTCCTCCCTCGTCTTACCAGTTTTGCACCTTAGGCACTCTCTTAAGGCCTAAGGTGCTTTGCAGACAACTTTCATCTTACAAAGGGAAAAGTCTAAGAAATGTCTAAGAATTTGAAGATTTTTCTTCGAATAACGTCATTAGGAGCTGTTTTAGTCTTAGGCTGCTTCGTGCATATGGGTCCTGGATCTCTGAGGTCTTGGTAGAGTGTATGTGCCCTTCAGAGCGCCCCTCTATTTTGAGGTGGGTTCACATTATAGCAGAAAATGTGAGCTGCTAAGATCCATAAAATGTATTGATCAATGTAAGCATTCGATCACTGGAAGGTTCCAGATTTTTGCAAGCTTGCAATTGCACCTCCAGCCCACAAGGGGAGTGGCTCCAAACTTGGAATGCAAAACACACCTCGGTCCAGACGGTGGGAGTAATGTGCCAAAACCTCGCAACGCAACAGAAAAAAGAAACTGGAATACTGTTCTTTCAGTATGTGATAACATGAATTAATGCCAGTGTGTGTGTGTGTATTTTTTTTAAAGTAACTTCTGGCTGGTACAGATAATTAGCCACTAGTAGGTTAGCTGTTGTAGACAACTGAATTATGCCTCTTATGCAATGCATGCTGGTCATTGCCAGACTTGTAACCATCTATGACATCAAGACATTTCTGAAGTGTTTTTGATACTTGTACATACTGTCCATTAGGTCATTCATGGTGAATGTGCACGTTTTAATGAGTGTCTTCCAGAAGTCTTTTGGAACCTTTTGTCCTAAATGTCGTGATGTTTGGAGACACAGAGTCCATCCCAGCGTTGCTACGACTATAAACGCTGAGTTATTTTAATGTGTTTCACCCACAGGATCGTGCCTCATCTGGAGACGTTTACTGAGGTGTTTAGCCGTAAACAAACTGCAGCGGTGCAGCGGAACTGAGAAAACGCCTTCAGCAACAAATCACTTTCGAACACCATAAATCACTCACATTGTTAAATCATCAAGCACCATATTTACATGAAGCATCAAAATAAATCACTGTCAGTTTGATCCAAAGAGCTTTGACCACTTTCATCCTGTTACCGAGGTAATGAGACATTCTAGCAAATCAATGTCATTTCTGATTGTTTTGCAAGACGGACAATTTGAGTGTAATTTGATGAAAATCTGAGCATTTTTTTATTATTATTATTTTATTACTTTAACACCATGTGACCTTTTTTTTTTTCTTTTTTTTTTTTACCATACATCACAGACATGGTGTTGCAGACCGAATGGTCCGCTATGTCCCTGGACATGCGTCATTTCGGAGCTCAGCAGAGTGTCAGCTATTTCTAAGTCTCTTCATCCAAAGTGATCAAATGGATTAATGTGATTATTAATCATCAGATGACAAGGTAAAACCTCTTAAATCATTCTAAAGTCAATTTTAAGCAGAAATGAGGCGATACACGGTGAGGCTTTGAAATGACCGATGCACACTCCACGTTCCTCCATCTTTTATGATGAAATAATGCTGAATTTATGTGGAAATGATGGTTGTACAAAAACTGAAGATATCTGTTGCTGAGGTAGATGATGACTGGAGTGCAGTTTTAAGCAGACATGAGGTGTTAATCAGTGAACCGCGGCTAATGACTCATGCGTAGTGAAGGCAGGGTGGACTGATATTTAGGGGGGGACCGTTCAGTCAGCGACACACCGGCAAACTATTCTTCTGAATTGTTAAGACAAAAGGAAGTCTTGGGCCTGTTTTTCAACAAGACTTTTATCTAATTTGAAATTTGACCACTGGAGAAGCTTGACCGCTGACATGAACCCCTTAAGGTCAACAAGGGGGAAAAAATGGCAACATCAGTTGAAGAGAAGAAAACATTTATAGGTGTTGCCAAAACTTGCACAGCACATGACATGAAACTGGCACCTGCACTATTTTATAGACAAACAGATTAACAGAAAAAGAAGAAAGAAAAAAGCAATTAGATTACCTGATGAGGAAAATAATCCTTCACAAGAGTCACAAATTCAAAGTTTGCAGTTCTGCAGCAATGCCGAGTAAAATCAGTATTTTCCATGTGGTGATGAAGCCTCTGGTAGAGCCAGTTAGAATGTCACTGAATGAAAACCAGTTTTTGGTTAAACAACAATTAAGTTCCTCTGCTGATCAACTCGGAAGAAAAAGAAAAGTCTGATTTTTGGAGCGTTGAGTAAAGCTGGGGGTCAGATAACAGAGTAAAATTCAATTATGGAGAAATACTTAAGATGTGAGGACACATGGGGGGTAGTGGCTTGGGGGGGTTCTAGAGACAACTTTCATTGGTGGAGGCTTTCTGAGGGGTTACAAATGGTGTAATCGAGGAATTGGAAGAAAAATGTGGATGAGAAACAAGGCTACATAAACACCCTCGGGGGGACTGAGAGAGAGAGAAAGAAAGATATGAATGACATCATAAAGTAAACACGTCTTAGTGTGAAAGGAGACACTGAGGAGCTGCTGAGCTTTGAACTTCCACAGGGAAGCTGTTTGGAACATTTACTGACAAACTCACAGGACTTTCAGTGCAAACTTCTGCCAAGACAACAGAAAGACGCCAAATCAGTCATGAATTAAAATTCAAGGGATGTTCGTCTCACTTTGCTTGCACATTACGCTGCTGTTTCCATTCAACAGCTGTCTCTATGTCAGCATCTTATTACGCAAGGAATGAAATGGACAGGATAGATTGCGGCGGCACAGGAAAAACACCTCCGTGTTGATAACCATTTGTAAAATCCAGGCGGCTTTTGATGGCTTTCAGTGGAGTGAGTATATGAGAAATTGTTTAACAGCTGGACATGTTCCAACTTGTCCTTAAGGCTTCCAACAGAGGTGTTTTTCCTGTGGCGGAGCGCCGCGGCGGCTGCGAGCCGACGCTGCAATCCGCCCGCACGTCTTTCATTAAAAAAATCTCCTTTAACAGTGGAATATCCGGATAAAATGCTGAAACCGACTTCTTCTGAAACTTCTCTGTTCTCTCACGACGTCCTGGATCAATAGAGCCTGAAATGTGGAGGTTTTCAGCTTGAAACAGGCTGACGATGGCGGCTCAGAGCGCTGAGCGACGTCTCGCACCGTGGGAAGTCCTTAAAGCGACAGAATCACCTCAAAATCTCTCATCAGCCGTTAAAATTTTCACTGAAAACCAGCTTAATTTTTTGAACCGTGTCCACTTCGATGTGTCTCACAGGTTTAGAAAAAATTTTGATCAAACAACGCGCCAGTCTCTCAGCAACTTCTCAGACAAAGGAATTCCGACGAGGGGCTGGACGACTCCTCCCACAAGGAGTGCTCACAGGCGAATGACCTCACCTACAGACGTGGAAAAACTCACGCATGCGCACAAGGGTTCAAGCATGTCTGATGTAAAAACATATGAATGAAATCCATATAGTTTTTGAAAAAAATAAAAAGGACCTATACTTTATTGACAGACCTCGTAGATATAACATAACATTTTTTCCATAATAAAGAAGAAAGAAGTGCCTTTATTGTCATTGTACATATATACATACGTACAATGAAATCTGTCCTCTGTGTTTAACCCATACTAACTGCTGTTATACACAATCCAACCACTAGGAGCAGTGAGCAGCCACAGTCCGGCGCCCCGGCACCAACTCCAGATGTAGAGACGCTATCTTGGTCAGGGACAGAGAAAGGAGCAGACCCTAAATAAGCATGTTTTGATTGTGGGAGGAGACCGGAGTGCCCAGAGGAAATCCACACAGACACGAGAAGAACATACAAACTCCACACAAAGGGCGGGAAGTGATCTTACAACCTTCTTGATGTGAGGCACCGGTGCTAATCAATTAAGCCACCGTGCTGTAGTACACTCAACATTGACAAATCCAGTAAATCTGGGAATATCTTCATCTCTGATTTTAGGAGATTGCCTCTTTTGTGCTTGTTTTCACAGGAATGGTTGCTTGTTTCTCCAAGACAAATCTGGCAACAGTGATTCCTTTGGATTCCCTGATGAGCTGGTATTTATGAAACTTGAGAAATCTAGATTTTAATCTCAGAAGTATTCCAGACCAGCAAAGTAAAAGTGAGTCATCGCTTCTTACAAAGATGAGTATTTATGACATCATGGGTTGAATTATGCTGAGTCATGCTAAACCCACTTAACTGAAGTTTTGATAGTTGATATTTTGCGTTTGCCTCAGAGTTTACAGACGCCTTGTCGGAGCAGCAGCTCTCAGATTCTGACGTGGTCTGCAGATCGCATCGTCCAATTGTGCTGCGTGTCTTGATCCACCATCACAGTCGGCCCATTTGTATTATTGCATTGGGCCTAATGCAGAACAGTTATGCTAGGACACTAATGCAGTGCTCAGCAGAGGCGAGCAGCATGGAAAAGCCATTACGGCCGACAGAAAGGCCTTTTATTTGGAGAACTAAGCCCAGGTTCACATCAGGAACCAATTACCTTCAAATGTTTCCCACAGAAGAGAACTGAAGAACCCCCTACCTCTGCCGTTTTCTGCATCCATCCCCCACTTCTCTCTTCCCACTCTGGCTCCTGTTTTGGCCCTCCCTTTCCTTCCTTTATTCCTCCCTTGCTTTACCTTGTATCCTCACCCTCCTTTTCCTTCCTGGCTCACTCCCTGTTTTTCTTCATCTCCTCCACCCTGTCCTGATAACTTACCTCACTTTGACTTTTTTAACCTCTTATTCAAAGATTTCTTTCAACCTCACTCCTCTCATAACATCTACTTGCCCTTTTGCCCCTGTACTAATTTATGTTTCTTTTTCTAACCTCTCCATTTCCCATCACTCTTCCTCCCTTCTTCAATATAAAGCAAACATTTGGAACTCCAAGGGGCGCATCCCTCCGCCGGGGTACTAACAGACAACTGTCTTAACCTACAGCAACCCACAATGGACTGGTTTCAATCTGGTCATTGTGCAGCATGACTTCTGATGTCATAAAGTAGGCTTCTGATGATAGGAAGGCAGATCAAATATTTTGAATCAGATGAAAAACCATCTCAGCATTAAGTTTGTCTTCTGTGTTCCTGTGTGTGTGGACAGACAGACAAAGCTGATCACATGACCTCAGTGCTGAACCCAACCCTGGGCGGGGATAGCTACAAAAGCACTATGGGAATTTCACTTTGGCGTTAATGTCGTAGTAGTGCACGTCCCCATCTGAGGGAATCAATCCACATCACATATGTATGGACTCATGTTGGAGCTGCTCTCTAACACAGCAGCAGCAGACAACAACATGAGACGTGTTTATGTGAATTAGGAGGCCATTGAAGCTCATGGCTGTTTTTAATGACATTACAGCAAGGGTTCCCAACCTTTTTTCTTTGGAGCCGCCACTAATTGCACCTAAGAAAGGCTCAGCGCCCCCCCCCCCCCCAAGGGTCTCTCTAAAGACCGCCCCTTACACGGCAGCCTACTGTTTATACCACACATTCTTATTTCAACCTTTGACTTTTCATATTAAAAGATAACGTTAACCACAGTTGATACAAATGGTCAGCATCACGATTAATGAAGAAGGTCATAGGGTTTTTTTTTTTTTCACTCCACAATAGTACCCATGGGCATAAAGACACTAAGGGCTATGGCAGGTACTTTGAGCAAGTGTAGCATCTACAAGAAAGTGCAGGGCTGGTGGCCAAATGGTTAGTACACTTGGTTTCACTGTGGAAAGTTCTCGGTTCAAACTACACTCCTGCCACATTTCTCCTTGTAATGTGGAGTTGCATCAGGAAGGGCATCCAGCATAAAACCTACGCAGATCCACCTCAGATGTGCTGTGGCGACCCCGATTACGAACAAGGGAGCAGCCAAAGGGACTTAGTTACGCTCTGATTATGATACGGTTTACTGGTAACCCTGGTGGAAACCTGACCTTTGACGAGCTTCACCTGACTGACTGAACTTAGGTCGACCTTGTATCCATCTACATGTGTGCAACAAGTTTGGTCTAAATCCCAAATTAAATTTGTTCCTCTACATTTACACACTGTTATTTCGTTTTTAAACCTGTTGCTTTTGAAACATGAATATGATCGATTTTGGCTCAGATTTCATAATGACAAGTTTCACAGTGACAAAAATACCAGGTTTCATATTGTATCATTACCTCCTGGCACATGCTGTCACTCACACTCGCTGAACACAGTCTGTGGTTATAACCATAGACTGTGTTCACATGTTACAACACAGCAGTGTTGTAACATGTGACCACATCACACTGTGGTAATCATCACATGCACACAGTCTCCCTGACATGTTCTTCTGTTCTTTAGATCTCTACATCTGAGTTTTTTCCTCTCTGTCAATTTGATTTAGTCTGTTTTCTGATGGAACTTTATTGGCTTATTTGAGAGATTTCAAACTTACATTATCCAGAGAGATCCATTTGATCCTATTGAAGACTTTTATTTTGTAATCTACCTTTAAACTTATATGGGAATCAAACCCAGTCATTTGCCATTCATCTACCTGCTGATAACTTGAGGAATAATGTGGAAGTTAAGGTTGACAAGCCTTTCCCAATTATGAAATCCGATATTGAGTATCATATTCTTCAATTTCTTTCCTTGTTGAAGATTGGAAAGTCTGTGTCCTTAGTTGCCATTCAACAGATGCCTCAAAAACAAAAACTTTTATTAGGGTCTAATCCCAAAACCCTCCCTTTATCCTGCCCCTTCGCCTAAAGAGAACGGGCAAAGAGAGGGTATTGAGACTGACCCAAGTCTACTTTCTAGTCAAAATATCAAACTATACTTCTATCAGGGCTGGTGGTGGGCTGAAACCGGAAGCAGTGGGAGACCAATGCAGACTCACAGGCATGGTTGGTTTAGTTGAATAATAGGCTTTATCTTGAAACCAGGCATTGGGTTCAGTACACAGGTAGTCAGACATGGAAGCAGATGTATCAGACATGGTACAGGCTGGGACGTGGTCCATAAACCAGGCAGGGTTCGTTCACACAGCGTCGAGGTATATAGCAGGCAAAACAAAGGCAGAGTCAAAATACAGGCAGAGTTCAGGATACGGCAAGGCGGAGGTCGGAGCAACAAAGCAAGGTCAAAACACACACGAACAAACTGGACAAGAACGAGAGGCTAGAAAGTGAACAAAGTCAACAATCGGGCAGAGAGCGGTGGAACTGTGAGGGTTTTAAAGAGGAGCAAACTAATCAGGTTGATGTGAAGCAGGTGTGTGGAAGGTTCTGGAAAGAGGTGTGGTTAAGTGAACAAAGAAGAGAGAAAAAGGCAAGAGCGTGCAGGGGGGCAAAACAAAAGTGGTCAAAGCAAGATAAGTAGGTGACAGAAGAACTAACAGAATAACGTGATGTGTTCTGGACAAACAATAATGCGTGAGCAAAACAAAAAGGGGCAGAACTAAGAAATACTGTGACTGGACTAAAGAGGACAAAGAGACAAATGACTAACTAGAAAATAAATGATAAGCAAACAAAACCAGAGGTTATAGAAAAGCACAATAAATAACAAACAGAACTTAACCTGATAAGAAACACTACAAAATAAATAACCAAAACCTGAGACTAAAGCATAAAACAATAAATGTGATAAACAGAACAAAACTAAGACTAAAACAACTAAAGGGACCAAGAGTGAAAGCAAAACAATAAGCAGTAAAGTAAAACTATAAATGTGGTAAGCAAATGATACACAGAGAGTAAATCAAACAAAACAATTACAACCGAAGCATGACCATGAAAACTGGACGTGACTAAACACAGAAGGCTCAGAGCATAGAAGATGAACAGGGTCAAGAACAATACCAGCAGGGACTAAAGGGCCAGATCATGACAGTACCCCCTCCCCAAGGGACTGACACCGGCAGTCCCCAGAGAACTACAGAAAGACTGACAATGGGTGGGTGGAGGGGGGAACGGCCGGAGGGCAGCAACAGCAGGGACAAAGGGCAGGGAACTGCTGAACCAACATGGAACACTCGGCGGGAAACCATGTGACGGTCCGAAACCCAAATGATAACCAGGGGAACGGTCCAGAGGCCTATACTGATATATGGGGAAGTCTGGAGGGCGACCACTAGGCCTATTACAGTGCGAGGAGACCTCAGGAGGCCCATCATGTGAATGATCAGGCACCGTGGCAGGTACAGAGCGAGAACAGGGATGGACCACGGAATCGACATCAATGACCTGATGGTTGATAACTTCACTGAACTGACAGTGATCAGGGAGATGAGGCAATAAATGAAAGGGACAGAGAGCCGAGAAAGTCTGATGTAAACCAGAAAACTTAAAGAGGGGAAACAGGTGCAAAAAATTAACCAACCAAATCCCAACACAACTCAGTGAGCCAAAAAGAAGGGGAAAAGACAATGGAGAAAACTGGAATGTAAACCCAGACGCAACCAGAACCGAAGGACCCAAAATGAAACCTGTACCAGCGGCGATAAAAACATACCAACAAGGACCCGGCGAGAAAGGTAATTACGGTGATGACAAAAAGAACTAAAGTGCTCAAAAAAAGGAACAAAAACAAAAAACTGACAAACAGAAGTTCCGTGAAGGCCAGATGCAATAATAGACATAAAGAAAAGACAACATAGGGCGCTAAATCGTGTCAAAAAAGTACGTACAAGGTCACATCCCAAACTAAACAAACGCAGGGGGCAATTTAAACCAGAAAAGCGAACTAAATAACAAAAAGAGGAATAAGCTGTATTAAACCATATCCAAAAATATTGAAGAACCCCTCCAGGTCTACAATTATTTGGACAGTAGAAAAACACAAACCGAGACAAACATGAACCAAGACATCGGTTAATCAAAGAACGTATTTGGCATTGGACCTGATGGAGGGGGATACTGAACCCAGCTAAACTAGTGAAACATGTTTTTGGGATGCTGAGCAGCCTTCTGAGTGAATGTAGAAGATAGCATACCCAGGAAAACAGGTTTTGGTAAAAATCAAAAACAGATACATCAAAAACAAAACTGTGTGAAAGGCCAAGGGATTTCTGACATGAAAAGAGAATTTGCTTCATTAATGTTGTGAAAGTGTCGTGACACGGACCCACAACAGGGGGCATTAATGAACGGACAATGGAATAGCCAAAAGGTAACAATTTAATGTTGTGAATCACACAACGATGTACAGACAAAAACAATACAGGGACTGTCAATCATACACCAGGTGACGTGTGGGCAGGCTCGACGATAGAAGACGCCTGGCGAGAGAAAAGCCGGATCCACACAGGTTCCACCGCCAACGGAGCTGAAGAACACCGGAGCCGCCAAGCCCTGCGCCCCAGGTGGCCGCTGTCTTCAGCAGTCAGACCCGGTACTGCTGGCAGAGAACAGAGACAGTCCAGATGAGTGTGAGGTCGCACACTCAGTAATCCCACAGTCTGTATGCAGTAAAGGAGGGAGAACCTCCACCTCCAATCACACACTCGTGCAGCTCCTGAGTTAACCACTTATCTGAGTGGGGTGTGAGGCGAAGCCGTCGCAGTCCACACTAAATGCCAACTCCGCAGATAAGGCACACCACAGGAAAATGGCTGCAAAAAGAGATCAGACTAATACTCAAAGTTTAAGTCAGCAGAGAAAATTATCTGCTTGGTAGTTGATTTCTCGGCGAGGAGGTGGAGTTGCAGTCCGGCCTTTGTAGTGGTGGTGATGGGTGACAGCTGGTGTTGATAGGTGACAGCTGTCACTTCCAGCGGCTCTGACGCCCTCTCGTGCTTGGAGCCCGCACTCCAAGCAGGGCGCCATCTGGTGGTGGTGGGCCAGCAGTACCTCCTCTTCAGCGGCCCACACAACAATTAAACTCCATAAAAATTGACAAACTCGCTGAAAAGACATGCAAATTCCAGGCAACTTCATAAACAACTCAGCGGAGGTAGCAATCAAGCAAAGCTGTTTGTGGTGAACATGTCTCATAATTAAGGGCAAGCTGTGAGGAGACCAGAGAAACAAAATAAACTTGAGACAGAGCAGGTGGAGAATGACTGTCAAAATCTGGGTGCATGAATTGTCAGATAACCAAACCAGGCTTATTAGTAGAGCAAAAAATTGCATGCAAAACGGGTTATACAAAAAGCTAAAAAGGAAAATCATCAAAGAGTGAACAAACAAAAGAACAATTACTGTTTGGTGACTGTTGGTTCCGAAGGACATCTCCAAGGACTCAGCTGACAGTTGGTCAGGAGGCAATGGCTCTGTAGGAGTGGGCGTGGCAGGAAATCCCGGTGACGTAAGCTTCAATGTCGTTGTGGGAGTGGCAAAAGAACACGGTGACTCTAGCTTCACTGAGAACGAAGCAGGTGTCATGGGCATGGCTTGAGGTGAGAGCTTCCAGGAGGGCTGAGAAGGCAGCTCTGATGATGTCAGCATTGTTGTCGAACTCATCGGAGTACGTTCAGCTGGGGCCTTCACCGCCGAGGCAGGACCGACTAGCATGCTCATCATCATGGTTCCCACAGAAGCCGTGGTTGGTGAGACCGAAGAGGGCAGAATGGCTTGAATAAGTGCCGTTAGCGTTGCTGTTGTCATTTCCGGTGCTGTAGCTGAATCGCTGAGCTCGTGCGCTGCAGTTTGCGGCACCGACATGGAACTTCCAAACGGCTTGACAGTCGGTTCAGGAGCTGGAAGCAGAGCTGATGGTTCCAGAGAACTTTCCTCCATCAAGAGTTCAGGCACCGTTGGAGCTGTAGTCTTTCGGGAAGCAGAGCCTATTGGAGCTGGGTGCTGCAGCTGATGTGGCCCCAGCTTACGTGGAGTGGGGACTGGAGGTGGGAGAGGTGACGCCAATCTCAGTGTGTAACTTGGCTGTGGAGACAGTTCTCTTGTCCGGGGCTGCTCTACCAGCTCTTGTACTGTGGAGCGCCGTGGAGCCGGAACTGGTGCAGAAGACGAGGCTGGAGATGATGCAAGAATCGTCTGAGAGGACGGCGGGTGACAATAAGCAGGAGATACTGCGGCGTCAGACAGCGTAATGGAGCGAGGTGTGTTAAGACTGGCTATGATGTCTGCTTCAAAGAGGAAGTCCATCGGGTCCTCGACGCAGGTAGGCAGCTTACCTTGCTTGAATAGTGCTTTTGTTTTGGTTAACTCAGGGAATGCAGAAACCATTTCCGGAGCAGTGAGGAGTAGTTGATCTACAGTAGACAAAATGCGCTGCTTGCTCCGCTCGTCTGGACTGTCCATGAACTCAAAAAATAAATCCTGAATTTTGAACAAAAATTCTGCCTTGCTCTGGAGTGATGAATCCTCCATTTCTGACGAGGAATCCTCTTCCAGGTCGGTCCAGTCAGAGTCATCATCTTGTGGCGGGTGAGTGAATTGCAGATATGACTCTGGATGTTTGACCCAATCAGGTAGCCTCTCTGCAGCAAACAAACTGTCCAGATCTTCTAGATCAGGGAAGTAGCGATAAAGCCAGGTGTTTGCTAGAACAACTTCACAAGCCTGATCCAGATAGTCAAATTTCTCACCTGGGGAACTGACGTGGCGAAAGCAGGTAAAAAAGAATCTTATGTCTGCGAATACCTCTTTAAGTGCTGACATGTTGAGTTCTGGGTCTGAGTCCGCAGCCTCCTGCTACTGGCCTGATTGTTCTATCAGGGCTGGTGGTGGGCTGAAACCGGAAGCAGTGGGAGACCAATGCAGACTCACAGGCATGGTTGGTTTAGTTGAATAATAGGCTTTATCTTGAAACCAGGCATTGGGTTCAGTACACGGGTAGTCAGACATGGAAGCAGATGTATCAGACAGGGTACAGGCTGGGACGTGGTCCATAAACCAGGCAGGGTTCGTTCACACAGCGTTGAGGTATATAGCAGGCAAAACAAAGGCAGAGTCAAAATACAGGCAGAGTTCAGGATACGGCAAGGCGGAGGTCGGAGCAACAAAGCAAGGTCAAAACACACACGAACAAACTGGACAAGAACGAAAGGCTAGAAAGTGAACAAAGTCAACAATCGGGCAGAGAGCGGTGGAACTGTGAGGGTTTTAAAGAGGAGCAAACTAATCAGGTTGATGTGAAGCAGGTGTGTGGAAGGTTCTGGAAAGAGGTGTGGTTAAGTGAACAAAGAAGAGAGAAAAAAGGCAAGAGCGTGCAGGGGGGCAAAACAAAAGTGGTGCAAAGCAAGATAAGTAGGTGACAGAAGAACTAACAGAAGAACTAACAGAATAATGTGATGTGTTCTAGACAAACAATAATGCGTGAGCAAAACAAAAAGGGGCAGAACTAAGAAATACTGTGACTAGTCTAAAGAGGACAAAGAGACAAATGACTAACTAGAAAATAAATGATAAGCAAACAAAACCAGAGGTTATAGAAAAGCACAATAAATAACAAACAGAACTTAACCTGATAAGAAACACTACAAAATAAATAACCAAAACCTGAGACTAAAGCATAAAACAATAAATGTGATAAACAGAACAAAACTAAGACTAAAACAACTAAAGGGACCAAGAGTGAAAGCAAAACAATAAGCAGTAAAGTAAAACTATAAATGTGGTAAGCAAATGATACACAGAGAGTAAATCAAACAAAACAATTACAACCGAAGCATGACCATGAAAACTGGACGTGACTAAACACAGAAGGCTCAGAGCATAGAAGATGAACAGGGTCAAGAACAATACCAGCAGGGACTAAAGGGCCAGATCATGACAACTTCATATAAGACAACAATCTCAGTTACATTTAAGGATTTGTTTTTAAAGAATGCATCTTAAAAATCTTGAATTTTCATTTCAGTTTGAAGATTTTCTTTAAATTTGTTAAAAGTTAAAATCACCTTGTTTAATAAAATTAGTCTGCCACTGGAACAAGCATTAACATCAGTTTCACCACCAGCTTCATGAAAATTGGAGGGTTTACTTGTCCGAAGATTCAGTAGCCTGTGTGTGAATTTACTCCAAATTAAGCCAAACCATCACAATTCACAGTCACCCATGAAGGCTGGATAATTGCCATTTGAATTCAATGCTAAAGTCTTAATTACATAATACTGTGTATGACATTTACATTGTATGTTGCATCTTTATAACGTGATGTGACGTGTTTTTTAATTAAAGTAACATTCAATCTCACATCACAGATGAAAGAAATGTCTTTTTAATTGAAACAAAAAGTGCATATAAGTATACTACTAGTAGTGCAGCCTACTGAAATTGGCATCAAAATATATTTTCTTCAGGATTAATAAAGTGCTTCTTATTCTTATATTCATTTGTTGACCTGAACATTCGGACTAGTGGGATGTTTCCACATGAGCGTTAGCATCAACGTCATGAGCAGCAGCTGCATGAGTATTAGTATCTATTGCATGAGCATTAGTATCTATTACATGAGTATTAGTATCTGTTACATGAGCATTAGTATCTATTACATGAGTATTAGTATCTGTTACATGAGCATTAGTATCTATTACATGAGCATTAGTATCTGTTACATGAGCATTAGTATTTATTACATGAGCATTAGTATCTGTTACATGAGCATTAGTATCTATTACATGAGTATTAGTATGTTACATGAACATTAGTATCTGTTACATGAACATTAGTATCTGTTACATGAGTATTAGTATCTATTACATGAGCATTAGTATCTGTTACATGAGCATTAGTATCTATTACATGAGTATTAGTATCTTTTACATGAGCATTAGTATCTGTTACATGAGCATTAGTATCTGTTACATGAGTATTAGTATCTTTTACATGAGCATTAGTATCTATTACATGAGCATTAGTATCTGTTACATGAGCATTAGTATCTATTACATGAGCATTAGTATCTGTTACATGAGCATTAGTATCTTTTACATGAGCATTAGTATCTGTTACATGAGCATTAGTATCTATTACATGAGTATTAGTATCTGTTACATGAGCATTAGTATCTGTTACATGAGCATTAGTATCTATTACATGAGTATTAGTATCTTTTACATGAGCATTAGTATCTGTTACATGAGCATTAGTATCTGTTACATGAGTATTAGTATCTTTTACATGAGCATTAGTATCTGTTACATGAGTATTAGTATCTTTTACATGAGCATTAGTATCTGTTACATGAGCATTAGTATCTGTTACATGAGCATTAGTATCTATTACATGAGTATTAGTATCTTTTACATGAGCATTAGTATCTGTTACATGAGTATTAGTATCTTTTACATGAGTATTAGTATCTTTTACATGAGCATTAGTATCTATTACATGAGTATTAGTATCTTTTACATGAGCATTAGTATCTATTACATGAGTATTAGTATCTTTTACATGAGCATTAGTATCTGTTACATGAGTATTAGTATCTTTTACATGAGTATTAGTATCTTTTACATGAGCATTAGTATCTATTACATGAGTATTAGTATCTTTTACATGAGCATTAGTATCTGTTACATGAGCATTAGTATCTGTTACATGAGCATTTGTATCTATTACATGAGTATTAGTATCTTTTACATGAGCATTAGTATCTGTTACATGAGCATTAGTATCTATTACATGAGTATTAGTATCTGTTACATGAGCATTAGTATCTATTACATGAGTATTAGTATCTGTTACATGAGCATTAGTATCTATTACATGAGCATTAGTATCTGTTACATGAGCATTAGTATTTATTACATGAGCATTAGTATCTGTTACATGAGCATTAGTATCTATTACATGAGTATTAGTATGTTACATGAACATTAGTATCTGTTACATGAACATTAGTATCTGTTACATGAGTATTAGTATCTATTACATGAGCATTAGTATCTGTTACATGAGCATTAGTATCTATTACATGAGTATTAGTATCTTTTACATGAGCATTAGTATCTGTTACATGAGCATTAGTATCTGTTACATGAGCATTAGTATCTATTACATGAGTATTAGTATCTTTTACATGAGCATTAGTATCTATTACATGAGTATTAGTATGTTACATGAACATTAGTATCTGTTACATGAACATTAGTATCTGTTACATGAGTATTAGTATCTATTACATGAGCATTAGTATCTGTTACATGAGCATTAGTATCTATTACATGAGTATTAGTATCTTTTACATGAGCATTAGTATCTGTTACATGAGCATTAGTATCTATTACATGAGTATTTGCATTAACTGCTTTACTATAAACCTCATTTGATACGTCCCATAATCCCCCTGACAGCCCCCTCCACTTCCCAGAATGCACCGTAGCGCCAGCACAGTTCCCCCATCTCACAGCGCATGTAAACAGTGGCTAGCAAGGATGTGGATGGCACTGATCCAGTGAGTTCACGGGCGATTATGACGATAGAGGAGGTGTAGAGCCTGTGATGGACCTCTGCCGTGCCCTGATGTTGTCTTATTGTCCATAGTTCACAAGGTGTATTTACACTGCGAGTGCTGAGCTCCTGACACCGGAACTCTGCTGAAACCAAGAGCACCAGCTATATTATTAAGTCCCTTTGACTGATCCCTGAACTGAAACAAGTCTTGGCCACCAGCCCTGCTCAGAGCACCAGCTATATTAGCATTACCATTTCAATCTTACCATTCGCATCCACCGCATTAGCAACCATTCGCACTGTTCAAATGCAAACCATCTTTACTGAGATGCACCATATTGATGTTAAGTTGGTGACCTGCCAATATGTAGACCTGTGTTTGAATCCTGCTCATGCTAAATGACATTGACTATGTTTACATGCAGCCAATAACCCTTTCATAGCCCTTTCATAACCAGAATATTAGCAATAACCTGGTTGCGCACGGCCATGTAAACACTCTCAAAAACCAGAATATGCTCATATTCTGGTTTTTAAAAACCCGAATATGACCCCTGGGTTACTCCTTTTCTAACCCGAATATCAGGTCATATAAACACGCATTGGAATATCCCCATAGAAAGGAACATTATTTTGTGTTCTGCGCATGTCCTGTCCGCAAGGAATCTTGGTCTTTTGAGTACGGCAACAACTTGTATGCGGCGTGCGCAATCCACCGGACACCACAGAAGCGGAGGTAAACAAGCATGGGGAAATCCAGATGTGGCAGCACAGCACCACACTTTTGGAGTGAGGAGGAAACCGAGTACTTCATTAGTATCATGAAAGACATGAATATAATATCTTTTATTGATGGTAGAAAGTACAGAGATAGTGACATTTACAAGAAAGTGGCCGAAAAGTTACGCAAAGCAGGATTTGCACAAACGCCAGACCAAATCAAGCACCGGTGGAAGACGTGCATCGCTGTTTAGATGGGGATATTCCAAATGATACCAATGACCATGTATACAGGAGTAACTCTGTCTGCTTAAGCATGTAAACAGGTTATTCCTAATGATTCAGAAACCGGAATATTGACCTTATCCCGAATATTAACGGCATGTAAATGTAGACTGTGTCTTTGGACAAGACGCTTTATCTGCATCATCTCAGCCCAGTAGCCCACCCAGCTGTAAATGGGTACTGGCTTTGACTGAGTAAGTAACCTGTGTCAGACTGGCATCCCATCTAGAGGGAGGTGGAGACTTTTATCTCTTTCACGGTACAGATTCCAGAGATAAGCACCAGCCTGATGAGCCTCAGAGCTGATATAGGACTTGTATCAGCTTGTATATCACTGGTATAAATAGTGAAACACTCTGAATGCAATAATCCAGTGTCAAATCTTTCATCACTGCCAAATTAAAACACATCAACATGATCTAATATAAATATGTCATATGTCTCTTTTTGATTTTATACCTTATCAAAAAAGAACTGCCTAGAGGTGCCAAAAACCTTCAGCCTACAAATGCACGTGCACGTACAGAAACCTGAGATGGACACGTGCTTGTGTTGGTCCGCGTCGGCTCACGTCTGCTTGCTCTCATGCTGCAGAGCTGTTTGTTTTAATGGCGGCGGGGAGGATGTGGATTTGCCACCCGTCGTGACGCTCTGCTGACTGCGGCACTTCTCAGGAATTATGTGAAGAAAATCGGTGGTTAAACGCGCTTGTTAGACACAAACAGCTCTGAAAAAGCCACGTCGGAGCCATGGCAGCAGCAGGAGACGGCGATCTCCACGGCACGCCACGACTGTCCCGTCCAAGCAAAATCCCACATCAAGAGACGTCACGGTGTTGTCAAAAATATGTGGTTAAAACACAAACAATCATTAAGGTCAGAGTCCACGGGTCAAACAACTAGCCCACTTTGTTACTGTGGACATGAAAAAAAGATCACGTGCAAAATGTGTTTCATCACTAAACATCTTCAAAGTCCCACAATACAGTGCCTCTAGAAATTCCCCTTTATAATATGTGCCATAATACATGAAGCCCATATATGGACTTATATTGGTCTTTGAAAGACGCCCACTGAGGCCTTCTGCACTTACTGAGATACACCCACTGAAATGTTCTAGACCTGAGATACAGCAGTATTTTTGGAAATAAACTTGTTGAAAATGTGTTGCTGGGTTATTTAGCAGGAGCATGGCTGTGTCTTGCTCAGGGTTCAGGTCCGATTTTGGAGCATGTGTTGGTGCCACGTGTCACCACATCCACTACTCTACGGAATTACACTGGGTCCTGGATGGCAAATGGTTTGTCTCCACCTCTATAAAAAATAACATCTACAGTATCTGTTGCAGCCAGGTGAACTGTGGGTGTGTCCTTGACCATCTCCAGTCACCAGGGTCCTCAACACTGAGGTACCTGTATGCTGGATTATGACCAGAGAAACGTGCCACATGGTCAAAATGTTGCTGATGATGCTCCCTCACAATGCAATAAGTAACCGCTCTGTTGTTAAAAGGTAATTCCAGCAGTACCTAAGGATCTCCAAAGAGGCCATGTGCCAAAGACATTCCATGATTTCCTTAGGTCACCAGTTCAGAGTCCAAGTCACAACCATACGGTAAGACAGTAGACACTAAGACCTTAAAGACTTGGACCTTCAACACCTCTGTCCCACAGCCTCATGACTCCATAAACTTTCTCAGGTGTCTCTGGATCACAAAGCCTGCTGAGATAAGTGAATGTCACGACAACTTTACCACGTTCACCACACACACACACACACACACACACACACACACACACACACACACACACACACACACACACATAGGCTTTTGATGGCTGAGTCCAGGAAGTTATGAGACAGTGGTTAAATTTGATGTACAGCTTCAATCAAAAAGGCAACTTTATTTTGGTTATGTGAAATACCGTAGACCTACTGAACCATGCCACCTGCTGCATGGCTGAGGAATGTGCTTCCAGAACAAATTTTATATTTAAAGGCTGGAGACAGAGCATGGTGTGCACATGCATGTACAGTAAGTGACATATACATATCTCATAGGAAGTAATCAGGAAAGAGGGAAAAACCAAATATCAGTAGGTCCTGAAACCTTCTTTGGTGTTTTAGGGGGAAGTAATGATTTTGATTGGTGATGTGTTTGCGTACAGTTCGAAAGTTCAAGCTCCAACAGGGAATTCTGACAATATCAGCCAGTAGAAACACCTTCCTTCCTTCTCCTCTGGTCATGTATGACTATTTGGCAGCAACTCCAACAAAAATAACTGATCTGGATCCAAACCTCTGAGGTCCAACAGTGGTGCAGAATCCACATCCCAGTCCTGGTCAACACCAGCATTTACTGGGTTTGTCCTCTTGATCAGCGCTCTCAGAGATCTGCTGAAACTTTGCCAACAAATAGATGAACACTTTGATCTCTTTGACAGAGGTAAATATGGGGAAAAGCTTTTGGGCAGGGAGCACTTTGTCCTGTTATTTCCACGTCTTCCCCGTGTTTCCTCTCGTCTTGCGTTGACGCTGCTGTATAGTTTGTGTGATTTATATGACGCTAAAGGCTGCGGACAGAATCCGGGTTCAGCTTTCAAGTCACGGTGACCACACACACACACACACACACACACACACACACACACACACACACACACACACACACACACACACACACACACACACACACACACACACACACACACACACACACACAAAGGATATGTGGTCCAAACCCACAATGTCAGTTCATAAGCCAGAATGTGAAGAGAGGGAGTCAGCCGAGGACAGATGTGATGGACAGAGAGGAAGCAAGAGAAAGACGGCAGCAAGAAGGAAGGGCGGAGGTGAAGATATAAAGACCCATAAAAGGAGGGAGGAAGGGGAGGAAATGGGGGTAAATGAAGCCCTTGTCTGCTTCAAGAAAGTCACAGTTCAGCTCCCTCTAGCTCATCACTTTTCCCAGATTCTCAGACAGTTCACGTGACACACCTTCAGTGAGTAAAAAGCATTAAGTTACTCAGTGTGTTACAGTATACCCTTATAGAGACATAAACTAGATCAGTACTCAGTAGTGTTGTAGTTCTTCAGTCCATTCTTGGTCTTGCCACCTTCACCTCCAAAGAGTTGGTCTTAACCACTAAAAAATCCCAAAGATCTTATTCTTGCTAGAAAGGTTAGTGAAGCCTTTAGGTATATAGATGATCTACCAGCACATAATAATCCAGATTTTATGAACTTGAAAAGGAATATTTACCCACCTGGACCTGACCTTCTGGCTTTGAGGAAACAGTGCTAACCATGAAGCCACCATACTGCCTATTCATAAACATATACATGCTAAATCTGTTTGTTGGTCTTTCTGTTGGTTTATTTCTTTCTGGCTGTCCATCTGTTTGTTGTTTGTGTCTGTCTGCCTGTGTCTTAAACTGAAAAGGCCACGTCACACTATGAGTTGCACATTATGCACGAGGAAGACGCTTACTGCTCTTTGTAAGGACAGTAAGTTAGTTATAATTTTAGTGGATGGAGAGCTAATCCACTGGTCTGTATTATCTTTATACAGAGCTAACGCCATATTCAGTAGATTGTTTTCTGTTGTGAAAGTGTAGGAACACGGACCCACAACAGGGGGCGCAAATGAACGGACAATGGAGGAAGTCAAATAACAACACTTTACTGTTGTGATTAAGCACAACAAACACAACGGATCACAACAATAGACAGAGAAGTCAATACACCAAGGTGACGTGTGGGCAGGCTCGAAGATAAGAGACGTCTGTCCAAAGTAGAACCGGAACCACACGATTTCCTCCGCCACCGAACCCCGGGAATACTGGAGCCGCCAAGTCCCGAACTCCCAGGTGGCCACTGCCTCCGCGTGTCGGATCTGGTACTGCTGGCGAGGAACAAAAACAGTTAAATGTGGGTGCGTTTGCACCCAGCAATCCGTATGGCGGGAAAACCACCTCCACCTCTCGTTGGAAGAATGTCTGCTAGTTAACGCACAAAAGTAGAAAAGGGTTACTGTCAAAAAAGACAACACAGTCAGCTGAGTACGGTACCTTCTAGGTAGAGCGATATCTCGGCAAAGAGGTGGAGATGTCGTCCTGCTGATATACCACTGTTGATCAGATGATTGGTGACAGCTGTTGTAGGTGATAAGTGACAGCTGTCACCCTGGCTGCTCCTGTGAGGCGGCAGCGCCCTCTGGTGCCTGGAGCCCGCACTCCAGACAGGGCGCCCTCTGGTGGTGGTGGGCCAGCAGTACCTCCTCTTCAGCGGCCCACACAACAGTTTTCATTTCACTAGCACTTTGAAGAGGTGTCGCCACAGCAGATCCAAGATGCATCTGCAAGTTGTTTTGGCACTTTTTACGCCAGATGCCCTTCCTGACGTGACTCCACATTGGATGGAGAACAGGCATGGGTTGTCTTGAACTGGGAACCTTCTGCTCTGGAAACAATTACACTAACCCTTTTGTGTGTACCCTATTTTCTGTAGTACAAGTGGCACCTTTTTTCTGTATTATCAGTGTTGTATTGTTCTCTCTGTTCATGTCCGTGTCCAGTTGTTTGTATTTTTAGTGTCCTGTCCCTGTCTGTATTTGTGATTAGTTCCTTGTCTAGGTTCATGCATTATCTGTCATTGTCTTCTGTCCACATCCTTTTGGTTGTATTCGTTGTGTCCTCTCCCCTGTTCATGTCTGTCATCCGTGTTTGTCATCTTTCATCTGTCTGTTCATTGTCTTTGTTATTGGTCCTCTGTCTCTGTGTTTTGTCATTATGTTTCAGTCCCGTGGTCACCTGTTTATCACCTTGAGTGCAGTAGTGGGCACAGCTATAACTAAAAAATTAGCTTTGATAACCGCTAATCTGCTAACTAAAAAGTTAACTTTTATAGCGCTAAACTGATAAAACATTTAGCAGAAGCTACAGCTAACTGATAACTTTTAATATTGAGTCCAGTAAACTGTCAGCTACTGACAAGCCAGTTTAAGCACTCCCAACGCTTTTGAGTAGAATCAAAGGCTATCACAAACCCAACACAAACAACAAGTCAGCACAACTGTTTTTGTGCGTCCTGCCCACTGCTATAAGGAAGAGTCATTAACATTCAACATACAGTGCTCCAGATGTGTGGCAGAAGGCATAAAAAGCAAAGCAGGTTTGACTTATGGTTTGATTTAAAAACCAAACTTATTCTGGACAGTTCCCCAGCATTAAGGTCAACTCTGTCATTTTATAAAGTAAAAATATCACAAATATATTTTAGTTTTAAAGTAATGCAGTAATTCTGAAGGTTTGAGCATTACAAGTCACATATGCCAAAAGGCATTATGGGAAAACAATCCTCCTCATCACTGGTTGGTTTGTTTGTTTGTTTATTTATTTATTTGTAAAAACCCAACACACAAGTTACTGTAACTTATGTGTGTTGGTTTTTACAAACAAATTATTTGTATTTATCATTTTTTGTAAAAAAAAAAAAAAATTTGTAAAAAAAAAAAAAAAAGGCATTTGCAAAACTGAAAATTCTGTTAAGTGTGATTCAGCGCAACGAATAGCTACCATGTGACAGTTGGATGCTATTCACTCTCCCATCCAGTAGATGGCAATGTTCTATTTATTTTGGGTCAAAATCCATAGAACACTGCCATCTACTTTTTTTTTTTTCTCTTTGTAGCAGTCTGGTAGCCCACAACCTTCTGCTGGGGTAGAGTTCACCTCAGCTCCTCACAGCTGCCTGACAGCTGCAATACATGTAATAGACAAGAACTAACACATTGTTGTGTGGGCCGCCAGAAGAGGAGGTACTGCTGGCCCACCACCAGAGGGCGCCCTGCCTGAAGTGCGGGCTTCAGGCACGAGAGGGCGCTGCTGCCACGGACACAGCCGGGGGTGACAGCTGTCACTCATTATCTCTTGACAGCTGTCACCCATCTACACTTCATCATCTCACTCCATAAAAACCGGACGTCATCTCCATCTCGTTGCCGAGATATCATCTACCTGTGGAGGTAATTTCTCTGCTGACTTAATACTGAATAATAGTCTGAACTCTTTTGCAGCCATTTTCCTGTGGTGTGCCTTATCTGCTGGATTGGCGTTTGGTGTGAACAGCGACGGCTTCGCTTCACACCCAAACCAGATAGGTGGTTTATCAGGAGCTGCACGAGTGTGTGATTAGAGGTGGAGGTGACTTTCCACCTTCTGACTGTTTTTGTTACTGGGTGTGCACACACCCACATCTCACTGTTTGTGCTCCTCGCCAGCAGTACCAGATCCAACAGTCGGGGACGGTGATCACCTGGGAATTCGGGACTTGGCGGCTCCAGTATTCACCGGGTTCTGTGGCGGAGGAAATAGTGTGGTTCCGGCTCTTCTCAGGACAGACGTCTTCTATCCTCGAGCCTGCCCACACGTCACCTTGGTGTATTGACTGCTATCAGATTCTGTGATTGTCTGTATAATCGTTGTGTACATTCACAGCATTAAATTGTTACCTTTTGGCTCATCTATTGACCGTTCATTTGCGCCCCCTGTTGTGGGTCCGTGTCACTACACTTTCCCCAACACACATATGATTTTAAGGTTTACAAATGTTTTTGACTGTTTTTGACCGAATTTAGCAGAAACTAATTGGTCCGCTAATGGTTTTCGAAGTGAGATGAAAAGCTAATCCACTAACAAAAAGATAGCTTCGCTAATTCGCATTTACCGGATTAGCGGAACTGTGCCCACCACTGGTTGAGTGTCTCCCAGTTTGCATCTCCTAGGATATCTTACCCCTGTGGGGGGGGGGGGGTTGGTCTTGTGGTCAAGACCAACTCTGCCCCTGTCGCTTGTTGTTCATTATCCTCTGTGTATTTCAGCCTGCACCTTTTCCTTGTTTGTATGCCAGTTCCTTTTCTTTGGTTCCTCTGTGCGTATCGTATATTTGTGAGAATATTTGTCACCTTCGATTACTCACTGTCTAGTTTTTGTGTTAGTTCTTTTTTTTTACCCTTCATGTTGGATTTCATTTTGTGTGGTTTTGGACTATTCCCCCCCCCCCCACACACACACACATAACCTCGCAGTTTGTTGAACTGGATTCTGGGGTTTTTGCACAATAAATCACATTTGTTTTCACCTTCCCCGCTTGGTTGCTGCCTGCATATTTGGGTTCATTCTGACATTACTAAACTTAACAATCAGCTCTTTAATTAGGGATTTTTGTGCATTGTTGTAGTGTATTTTTGTTGTTGTTGTTATTGGCATTTATTCTTTTATTATTAGATTTTATTTTGTTTAATTCTTTGATTCCTGTGAAAGCCTGATGCACTAAACTTCAATGTTTTAATGTGTATGTTACAGTTAAGAACACCCACACTGGATCTCTTGTTCTCTTCAAAGATGTGACATTTAGCACCCATCTTCAGTCAAAGTCACCCACCGTCACCATGGTGACGGGAATGTCACTAAGGGTGTGTGTGTGGGGGTGGGGTGGGGGGGTGCTGCTGAGCAACCGTATATGTGTTATGAGGTCATCTCCCTCCGTTAACAACGTTTCCATCACTCAAAGCCATTGATCTTATCTTCTGCTTCACAGCAAGTGTTTCTGGGTAAACACAGACGCGCGTGCCAGTATGTTGTTGTGGACTGTGATGCTGCAGTGCCAAGGTGAGGTCACATTAGTTACAATAGCTAAGAATTACCTTGGTTCTATGAACCCGGGTCCAGATCTGTGGGTGCTTCTCCATATTTGAAATACTTGTTGAGGATGTTGACTTTTCCAGAACAGAAGCCAGCAAACTGTGGAGGTAAAGTTTCTAGGAATTCTTAATCATTTGTGACTATTGTGATAACCGTGTACTTCAGAATAAAAGCATGTTTCTATGACAGCAGAGCTCAGAGGGGAGAGTGGGGTGTCCTCCTACCTTTTGCTCTTGACTGTTTGTCCAAGTGTCCTGGTGGAACCCATATTTCTCTGAGTATGACATCTGGTTAGTAAGTCAGTAATCCTTTCATTAGGCACCTCAGCCACCAGCTTTCCTCAACCAGACCCAAGACCCAGTCCATGCAACCACATAACAGTGTAGGCACTAAAACACATCCTTGAGGAACACCAGTATTCACAGCTTAAACTCCACCCAATGCTTTAGTAATTTCAATTTATTTCATTTTATATGGCACCAAATCACAACAAAGTTGCCTCAAGGCATTTCACACAAGTAAGGTCTAACCTTACCAACCCCCAGAGCAAGCACACAGGTGATAGCAGTAAGGAAAAACTCCCGCTGAGGAAGAAACCTAAAGCTGACCAGACTCAAAGGGGTGACCCTCTGCTTGGGCCATGCTACAGACATAAATTACAAAACAAATATACAGGAAATGTTGCTGGTGCACAGGGCAGGAGGGTTCAGAAACAGACACCACACCCATCTCTGGATGGAGCTGCACCTCAAACAGACAGGAAAAAAAAAACAGAATCAGGCATCAAAAAGACAACAAATACAGTATAATTTCTCAGCATTAAGCAACAAGAAGAACAAAAGAAATGACTAAGGTGATCACCAGCCTGTCCTAAGCTTCACTAAAAGACCCAGAATTTAGATAAAGTTGAGGCCGCGGCTCGCTCTGTTTCGTAATAAAATGAAAAGTAAAAAGCTTAGTAACAAAGTATGTCAGTATGCTAGCCATACGAAAAGGAAAGTAAGTCTGGACTTGAAAGTCTCCACAGAATCTGACTGTTTTATTGACGCAGGGAGATCATTCCACAGAACAGGGCCATGATAAGAGAAAACTCTGTGACCCGCAGACTTCTTATTCACCCTAGGGACACAAAGTAGTCCTGCACCCTGAGAATGCAGAGCCCGGGCCGGTACGTAAGGTTTCATTAGGTCAGCTAGGTAGGGAGGTGCCAGTCCGTGAACAATTTTATAGGACCTTAAAATCTGATCTCACAGGGACAGGAAGCCAGTGAAGAGATGCCAAAATGGGTGTAATGTGGTCAAACTTTCTGCTTCGTGTCAAAAGTCTGGCAGCAGCATTTTGAACCAATTGGAGAGCCCTAATGCTGGACTGCAGTAAACCAGAAAATAGAACATTGCAGTAGTCCAATCTAGAAGAGAAACACGAGTCAGGGTTTCAGCATCAGCCATAGACTGGATGAGACGAAGCTTCGCTATATTTGGCAGGTGGAAGAAAGCAGTCCTTGTAATATTTCTAATGTGGAGGTCAAAGGACAACGTAGGATCAAAAATTACCCCAAAGTTCCTCACTTTTTCAGTGTGATGTATGACACACGAGCCTAGGCTAAGTGTTACCTGGGCAAATTGATGCCAATGTCTTGCTGGACAAAGAACCATCATTTCAGTCTTATCAGAGTTTAAAAGTAGGAAGTTGTTAGACATCCAGCTGCTCACTGATGCAAGGCAATCTTCTAAGGATTTTATGTGGATGAGATTACCAGTAGTTATCGGCGTGTATAACATCAGCATAGCAGTGAAAGGTAATCGTAAAACGCTGCAATATGTATCCAAGGGGAGCTATATAAAGGGAGAAAAGCAGGAGGCCTAAGATGGACCCCTGTGGAACCCCAAATTTCATGTCACTAAGGTTAGAGGTAGTGTTATTGTACAAAACGTAGTGAGAACAACTGGTCAGGTATGACGTCAACCACGCAAGGGCACTCAAAAATTCAGTAAAACCCCACAATTTTGTTTCCCAGGAATGTGTGGAGCAGTTAAGAAAGTACAAATGTTTTCCGGCACGGCGCTTTCTTAAAAGTTCCTCTGTGGAGTCAAACCCATGCTATAAATTCTGTTGTTGGTTCAGTGTTATCTGAAAGAAACACACGCCGACTGTTTTGTGAAAGAGGGGGTTTGCGTGCGCACGCACTGTTTGGGAGATTATGTCTCACGTACTGACCATATAGGTGACTGTGTGTTTGTGCTGCAGCATACAGACTGCGATTGTTCTCTCTGGGTTTTAGTTTTCAGGGCAGGAAGTGCATGTTCAGGTCATGGGGGGACCTGGGCGCTCGCTCAGTCTGCCCACATCTGTTCAAACACCACAGACCCTCAAAGTCACAGAGGAAGTGTGTGCAAGTCACAGAAACTGCTCTTTGTGGGCACAATCTTTGAAAATATTTGACCTTTTGCTATATATAACAATAAGTAACAAAGGATGGTTTGTAATTGACCTATTGTAATGTTCTTTTAAACGGTTATCGCATCATCTATAATTGTTTTTTTTAAGCTTTCTAATGACACCATTTGCACTAAAAAAAGGCCTCAGATAGTCAAAATGTTAAGATGATTTTTGAATTAGAAGATATTCAAAAGGAAATGTATAAACAGGAAAATGCAAAACACTGCAAATCAAGAAAAACAGTATTTTGTGAATTTCCTTTTGAATTCCTGACTGTAGCAGCTAACAATAAATAAATAAATAAATAAACAGATCACTGTCTGGTAGTTTGTTGTCAGTTTTATTTAAAAATTGGAAAACATATGTATTCCCAGTACTCTGTGTTGATGATTCAGATCAATAAATACAGGATGATGGATTGCTAACAGGCCTGGAAAATGAAGGTTCCTGATCAACAATCTCATATCCATCCAGCAGGTGGCAGTGTTCAGTAGTTTATGGTATATTATGTTGTGAAAAGTGTAGGAACACGGACCCACAACAGGGGGCGCAAATGAACGGACAATGGAATAAGCCAAATATAACAATTTAATGTTGTGAATGTGCACAATAGAGCAACAGACAACACAATTAAGATCAACAGCCTAATTAGTTACAGTGATGTGTGAGCAGGCTCGAGGATAGAAGACGCCCGTCCAGAAAAGAGCCGGATCCCACACGCCTTCCACTCCACCGGACCTGAAGCAATCCTGGAGCCACCAAGCGCTGGGTCCCCAGGTGGCCACTGCCTCCGGCTGTCAGATCGGGTACTGCTGGCAGGAAGAACAGACAAGTGATGGTGGGTGCGTGAACACCCAGCAAACAGTTCAAAATAAAGGTGGGAAGCACCTCCACCTCTCAATCACAATTCTCTCGGAGCTCATGCAGATCCTGATGTCACACTAAACAGAGACTGGAATGAGGAGCGGAGATACGCCAACTCCCCAAACACAGCCACGTACTCGTAGTATACAAGAGGTACGTCTGCAAACTCAGAATTAATGTCAGTCAAGCACAGAAGTAAAGACGTTGTATGGCACCAAAAAGGCTGAGACGTTTACCTGTTCGGTAGATGATTTCTCGGCAGTGAGGTGAAGATGCTGCCCGGCTCTTATGGAGGTGTGGATGATGATGATGGTTGCTCCAGGCCGTCGGGTGCGCCGAGGTCACACAGCGAAGGGCCTGTTCCAATTCTTGGTTGGCCCGCTCTACCTGTCCGTTGGTCTGGGGATGGTAACCGGACGAGAGGCTCACGGTGGCCCCCAGTTCTCTACAGAAACTCCTCCAGACTTGCGAGGAGAACTGGGGACCACGGTCAAAGACGACATCGGATGGAATCCCATGCAGACGTACGACGTGGTGGACCAGGAGGTCTGCAGTCTCCTGGGCCGTCGGGAGCTTCGGGAGGGCCACGAAGTGGGCCGCCTTGGAGAACCAGTCCACTATTGTGAGGATGGTGGTCATGCCCTGGGACAGCGGGAGGCCCGTGACGAAGTCCAGGCCGATGTGGGACCAGGGGCGGTGGGGCACAGGTAACGGCTGGAGGAGACCCTGTGCCCGTTGGTGGTCTGCCTTTCCCCTGGCGCAGGTGGTGCAGGCCTCGACATACTCCCGGACGTCGGCTTCCATAGACGCCCAACAGAAGCGCTGCCTGACCACTGCCACGGTTCTTCGCACCCCTGGGTGACAGAGAGCTTGGACCCGTGACAGAAGTCCAGGACAGCAGCTCTGGCTTCCGGTGGGACGTAGAGTCTGTTCCTTGGGCCGGTCCCCGGGTCCGGGTTCCATGCCAGGGCCTCCCGGACGGTCTTCTCCACGTCCCAGGTGAGGGCTGCCACGATAGTGGACTCGGGGATGATGGGTTCCGGTGGATCTGACAGCTCGACCTTGACCTCCTCTTCATGGACCCGGAACAGGGCGTCAGATCGCTGGTTCTTGGTCCCGGGGTGGTAGGTAATCCGGAAGTCAAAACGCCCGAAGAACAGTGACCAGCGGGCTTGCCTGGGGTTCAGACGCTTTGCGGTCCGGATGTACTCCAGGTTCCGATGGTCTGTGAAAACTGTAAATGGTACTGCAGCTCCCTCCAACAGGTGTCTCCACTCCTCAAGAGCCTCTTTCACCGCAAGAGGTTCCCGATTGCTGACGTCATAGTTCCGCTCCGCCGGGGTCAACCTATGGGAAAAATAGGCACATGGATGGAGAACCTTGTCGGACTCTCCGCTCTGGGACAGCACGGCTCCTATCCCTGAGTCAGAGGCATCCACTTCAACAACAAACTGGCGATTGGGACCGGGCTGCACCAGAACGGGTGCAGACGAGAACCGACGTTTCAACTCCCTAAACGCGGCTTCGCACCGATCCGACCAGGTGAAGGGGACTTTAGTGGAGGTCAGGGCCGTCAGGGGGCTAACTACCTGGCTATAGCCCTTAATAAACCTCCGGTAGAAATTTGCAAAGCCGAGGAACTGTTGCAGTTTCCTACGGCTTGTTGGTTGGGGCCAATCTCTCACCGCCGCAACCTTGGCCGGATCAGGGGTGACAGAGTTGGAGGAGATTATGAACCCCAGGAAGGACAAAGAAGAGCGGTGGAACTTGCAATTCTCGCCCTTCACGAACAGCCGGTTCTCCAACAACCGCTGCAGGACCTGACGTACATGCTTGACATGGGTCTCAGGATCCGGAGAAAAGATGAGTATATCGTCCAGATATACGAAGACAAACCGATGCAGGCGCACTGGTGAGGCCAAACAGCATGACCAGGTACTCAAAGTGACCTAACGGGGTGTTAAATGCCGTCTTCCACTCGTCTCCCTCCCGGATCCGAACCAGGTGATAAGCATTCCTAAGATCCAGTTTAGTGAAAATTTGGGCTCCATGCAAGGGAACACTGAATCCAACAGAGGTAACGGGTATCGGTTGCGAACCGTGATCTCGTTCAGCCCTCTGTAGTCAATGCATGGACGGAGTCTGCCGTCTTTTTTGCCCACAAAAAAGAAACCAGCACCCATCGGGGAGGTGGAGTTCCGGATCAACCCGGCAGCTAACGAGTCCCGGATGTAGGTCTCCATTGATTCGCGTTCCGGACGTGAGAGGTTGTACAGCCTGCTGGACGGGTACTCAGCGCCCGGTATCAAATCAATGGCACAATCGTACGGATGGTGCGGGGGCAGCGTGAGTGCCAGATCTTTACTGAAGACGTCAGCAAGGTCATGGTACTCGGCTGGCACCGCCGCCAGATTGGGGGGACTAAAACCTACTCCTTAGCTGTCACACCGGGTGGAACCGAGGATCCTAAACACTCCCGGTGGCAGGTTTTGCTCCACTGCGTCACAACCCCAGACGGCCAATCAATCCGGGGATTGTGTTTTAACACCCATGGAAAACCCAAAATCACTCGGGAGGTAGAAGGTGTTACATAAAACACAATCTCCTCCCTGTGATTTCCAGACACAACCAATGTCACTGGCTGTGTCTGATGTGTGATTAGTGGAAGAAGGGTGCCATCTAGTGCCTGTACCGACAATGGTGATGGTAAGGCCACTAGAGGGAGCCCAACCTCCTTTACCCATCTGCTATCCAGCAGATTCCCCTCCGACCCCGTGTCTACCAGTACTGGGGCGTGAAGGGTTAGATCCCCACTCAGGATCGTAACTGGGATGCGTGCAGATCGTCGTGGTTTCCCAGCGTGAGTATTATGACCCACCCTTAGCCCAGTCTCTAAGGACGAGTGCTGCTGTTTTGACCGTTTGGGGCAGTTTTTCTGCGTGTGCTCAGTTGAGCTGCAGAGAAAACACTCCCCACGGACCAGCCTCCTTTGTCTCTGATCTGATCTCTTTTTGGCCCTGCTCGTTTCCCTAACAACGGCAGCAGGGGGAGCTGTCGTCACGTGGAGTACACTGGCTGTGGAGCGTGGGGAAGACGGCTCCCTTTCGGACCCGGGAGGAAGAGGGACGGCTTGTGCCTGACCACGCCCTTCGTCTCGCTCCCGTCGGTGTTCTGTTAATCGGTTGTCTAACCGTATTATCAGGTCGATAAGCCCATCTAAATCCCGCGGCTCGTCCTTCGCCACCAGGTGCTCCTTAAGGACCAGAGACAGTCCGTTTACGAAGGCGGCGCGGAGCGCAACAGCATTCCAGCCGGGTCGCGCGGATGCGGAAGTCAACTGCATACTTCGCTGCGCTCCGGCACCCCTGTCTTATCGACAGCATCACGCTTGAAGCGGTCTCGCCTCTATGAGGGTGGTCGAACACCTGTCTGAACTCCCTCACAAACCCAGTATATGTCGTTAGGAGCCGTGTATTCTGCTCCCAGAGCGCCGTAGCCCAGGCGCGTGCCTCTCCTCGAAGCAGATTTATAACGTAAGCCACCCGGCTAGCGTGAAAAGACGAGCGAACACTGCATTAAGAAGTCTGCGCACGTCTCGACACAACCTCTGTATGGCTCCGGAGGGCTTATGTATGCTTCAGGGGAAGGAGGGGGGGTTCAGTGAACGACCACTGGAATGTCTGTGTCTGGCATTCGGTCAGCAGGAGGAGGTGCTGCAGCGGCGCCCTGTGCATGCGCTTCCACCTGGGCGGTAAGAGCCTCCATCCTCCGATTGAGAATAACGTTCTGCTCGGTTACCAAGTCCAACCGAGCAGTGAAAGCGGTTAAGATGTGCTGCAGCTCACCTAACATGCCTCCTGCTGGCGCCTGTGCACCTCGCTCTTCCATTGGCTGTTCAAGCGATGGTTGACGCCCCTCGGGATCCATGACGCTGGCCGAGAAATCCTGTTGTGAAAAGTGTAGGAACACGGACCCACAACAGGGGGCGCAAATGAACAGACAATGGAATAAGCCAGATATAACAATTTAATGTTGTGAATGAGCACAACAGAGCAACAGACAACACAATTGAGATCAACAGTCTAATTAGTTACAGTGATGTGTGAGCAGGCTCGAGGATAGAAGACGCCCGTCCAGAAAAGAGCCGGATCCCACACGCCTTCCACTCCACCGGACGTGAAGCAATCCTGGAGCCACCAAGCGCTGGGTCGCCAGGTGGCCACTGCCTCCGGCTGTCAGATCGGGTACTGCTGGCAGGAAGAACAGACAGGTGATGGTGGGTGCGTGAACACCCAGCAAACAGTTCAAAATAAAGCTGGGAAGCACCTCCACCTCTCAATCACAAATCTCTCGGAGCTTGTGCAGATCCTGATGTCACACTAAACAGAGACTGTTAAACTAACATGAACCACAATAACTTTGTTCTTTCTCTACATTTGTCTAAACATTTGACCTCAGCATTTGTGCTGTTACATTTATCCTTCAGTCTCAGATTAGGGTGTGAAAATGTGAGACTTCATATCCACTGTGACGTCTCATCAGAGACATTTCTAAACGATTTTACAAATACGAACAAAAACTAAATCCAACACGTGCCTGGAAAATAACCCAGAAACATTTGCCACAGAAGTAAAAACCCAAATTTCCAGGAATTCACGGAAAACTGTGGGATCACTGTTCATGTTCTGTGTTCTACACATCCAAAACATCTCACACAGTCCATGTAGGTCGTTTAGTGTAAATCCACCTGATAAATCCATCAGAACGTGTCTAAAAATATAAAAAATACTTCAAATGTAAAGAGGATTTGTGCCCAATGTGTACAAATAGGGATATTTAGAATGGGTATTCTGAGGAGAGAGATGTGGATATATTGACTGAATCCTTTGTTCGTGTAATCATTGAAATCCTGGCATTGCAACTTCCTGGAGGGTGTGGATGACTCCAAAGATATGAATGTCACAGCTAAAATATCGGGGTGAATGTGAGGCATTATTGTAAAGTGCTTTGAGTGTCTGATGCAGGTGGAAAAGCGGTATATACAGTAGTGTTCAGTATAATAGTAGTGCTATGTGACTAAAAAGATTAATCCAGGTTTTGAGTATATTTCTTATTGTTACATGGGAAACAAGGTAACAGTAGATTCAGTAGAGTCTCACAAATCCAACAAGACCAAGCATTCATGATATGCACACTCTTAAGCCTATGAAATTGGACTATTAGTAAAAAAAAAAAAAAAAACAGAAAAGGGGGTGTTCACAATAATAGTAGCATCTGCTGTTGACACTACAAACTCAAAACTATTATGTTCAAACTGCTTTTTTAGCAATCCTGTGAATCACTAAACTAGTATTTAGTTGTATAACCACAGTTTTTCATGATTTCTTCACATCTGCGAGGCATTAACTCTGCGCAGCTCTGACAGTCAGTCAGAGCTGCGTGTCGTCAGAGTGAGCTGCAAAAAGTTTGTACCTGAGTTTTCAGAGGTGGTGTTTGTAGTTGCCATCTGCCACGCCGGTGTTTGCCAACCCGGACAGTGGGAATACCACCTCAACCGGCAACTTAGCCCCGCGACTGGACAGCAACAACGTCCGAGGCCCAACGTGGTGAATTCACTGAGGCCGCGCGCTGCGTCATTAGAACCGCGCGTCACGAGTGCCGCTTCCCCGAGGCCTCGTGCAGCCACCGCGCATCCATCAGCGCGGAAACACCGAGGCCGCGCGGCACCAGCGAAGTGCAGATCCATCCCGGTGACAAACAACGCAGGCTGTTAACATCGGCGATCGACAAGCTGCTCATAAGCCGACCATGGGGCCTAAGAAGGTTCTGACAGCGGAGGAAGGTGACGATATTAAAAAATCTCTGGACTTTTTATCAGAGGAGATTTCTGTTGTGAAGCAGCAACAGAAATCAATCATGGATCTGGTGGAGGAGGTGAAGGCATTACGGCTCCAGAATGCCGAGAAAGACCGGCATCTGGTGCAGCTGGAAAATAGAGTGGCTGAATTGGAGCAGTACACCAGAATTAACGACGTCATCATCACAGGTCTTCATATCAAACCACGGTCCTACGCACGGGCGGTAACAGATGAGAGCGGAGGGGAGCCCAGTGAACAGGAGGTCAGCTCTGTGGAAAAACAGGTTGCTGATTTCCTCCTATCTAAAGGTATAGAAATGGATTTAAATAACATTGAAGCGTGCCACCCTCTGCCCCGGAGAAATGACGGTGATAAACGAACCGTCATCATGAGATTCATCAACAGAAAACACAAAACAGCACTGTTAAAACAAGGAAGAAAACTGAAAGGGACAAACGTATTCATCAATGAACATCTCACCAAACGGAATGCCGACATCGCCAGGAAAGCACGCTTCTTAAAGAAACAGGGAAAAATCCAGCACACATGGACTTCAAACTGTAAAATATTCATCAAACTGAACGGATCACCAGAACAAGCAAAAGTCATGGCAATAAGGAACATCGAGGAGCTGGACAAATATGAACAATAGTGTTTCTTAAAGTGAGGATCTGGACAGATATGACCAATAAGGTATGAGGACACAAACACATCACAACACCATGACACAGACCAGAGGAACCTATTCATCTACTACCTATTCATCTACATCTGGAGAGAAGAAGGATATAACTCAAAGGATTGCTGATCATGGAAAAGTAGAACTGAGAACATTTAAATACACAGACCACAATGTATTGGACTTGGAGCACGATATAGACCCGGACAATAATTTCTTCTCAAATATCAATGACAGTTGTTGCTATTATACAGATGAACAGTTTAATCGGATCATTAAAACGGATAACAAATTATCAATAATCCATTTCAACAGCAGAAGTCTATATGCAAACTTTAACAACATTAAAGAATATTTAAGTCAGTTTAAAAAAATATTTAACATAATTGCTATATCAGAAACATGGATCAATGAAGATAAAGGAATGGATTTTGAACTGGATGGATATGAATTTAATTGTGTAAACAGAAAAAATAAGAGTGGAGGAGGAGTGGCTGTGTATGTGGATAAGAACATGGATTATAAAATAGTAGACAATATGACAACTGTGATTGATAACTTATTAGAATGTATAACTATTGAAATATGTGAAGAAAAAAGCAAAAATGTATTAGTCAGCTGTATATATAGAGCACCAGGATCTAGTATTGAAACATTCACTGACTGTATGGGAAAAATGTTCTCAAAAACTAATCAAAAAACTGTGTTCATTTGTGGTGACTTAAATATTGATCTGCTCAATCCAAATAAGCATAAAATAACAGATGAATTTATCAGTATAATGTACAGTATGAGTTTATATCCAAAAATCACCAGGCCAAGCAGAATTACATCCCATAGTGCCACCTTAATTGATAATATATTCAGCAATGATATTGAGAATAACACTGTGAGTGGATTATTAATCAATGACATTAGTGATCATCTACCAGTTTTCATCGTTTATAATAGAAACCATCGGCGGAATCAGCCAGAGGAGAAAATAAAATACAGGCGAGTGCGGACAGAGGAAAACATGAACACACTAAAGAAGGATTTACAGGAGCAAAACTGGGAAAAGGTATACAGTGAAAGTGATGTTGATAGTGCATATGAAACTTTTTTACAAATATTTACATCATTATATGATAAAAATTGTCCAATTAAACAAGACTACAGAAAACAAAAAATCCAAGCTCGACCATGGATGACGAAAGGGTTACGAAATGCATGTAATAAGAAAAATACACTGTATAGAGAATTCATAAAACTAAAGACTAAAGAGGCAGAAAATAGATATAAGAAATACAAAAATAGATTAACTAATATTATACGGGTATGTAGGAAGGAATATTATAGTAACATATTATATAATAACAAAAACAATATTAAAGGAATATGGGATATATTAAATAGCATTATCAAAAATGGTAATAAAAAACAGAGTTACCCTCAGTATTTCATTGATAATAATGTCAAGAAGGAAAATAAGGATGAGGTAGTCAACGGTTTTAATAATTTTTTTGTAAATATTGGACCAAGCTTGGCAGAAAAAATTCCCGATTCCCAACCTGAGGATTGGGATAATAATCTCATAGAAAGAAATCCCTGTTCAATGTTCCTCACAGCAGTGGATGGAAATGAAATTATAGACATTGTGAATAATTGTAAATATAAAACATCTACCGATTTAAATGAAATTGATATGGTGGTGGTAAAACAGGTCATTGAATGGATTGTAGAACCATTAACATACATCTGTAACTTATCATTTCAAACCGGTAAATTTCCCAATCAAATGAAAATAGCTAAGGTTGTGCCGCTGTATAAGACTGGGGATAGACACCACTTCACAAATTATAGACCTGTTTCTTTGCTTCCACAATTTTCCAAATTATTAGAAAAGTTATTCAATAATAGATTAGACAAATTCATAAATAAACATAAATTACTTACTGATAGTCAATATGGATTCAGAGCACATAGTTCAACATCACTTGCATTAATAGAATCAGTTGAGGAGATTACAAACGCCATAGACCACAAATTACATTCAGTTGGAATATTTATAGACCTTAAAAAGGCTTTTGATACAATCAATCATGACATATTAATCAGTAAACTTGAACAGTATGGGATTAGGGGGTTGGTGTTGCACTGGGTGAGAAGCTACTTAAGTAACAGAAAACAGTTTGTGAAGTTGGGGGAATATACATCATGCTTGGACAATGCTTGTGGCGTCCCACAGGGGTCAGTATTGGGTCCAAAACTGTTTCTAATTTATATAAATGATATTGTCAATGTTTCCAAAATATTAAAATTAGTATTATTTGCAGATGACACAAGCATTTTTTGTTCAGGGGGGGATTTGCAGGAGTTATTGAGGAGGATCAGTATAGAAATGGGAAAATTGAAAATATGGTTTGACAGAAATAAATTATCATTAAACTTAAGTAAAACAAAATACATGTTATTTGGCTATTGTAATACAGATATACAGGTTCAGTTACAAGTCGAGGGGGTAGATATTGAAAGGGTACATGAAAATAAGTTTCTGGGGGTGATAATAGATGATAAGATAAACTGGAAGACTCATATAAAACATATACAAAGTAAACTGTCAAGAAGCATTTCAGTTCTAAACAAAGCGAAACATATTCTGGACCACAACTCACTCCGCATTCTTTACTGCTCACTGGTTTTACCATATTTACAGTACTGTGCAGAGGTATGGGGTAATACTTATAAAGGTACAACACAATCACTATCAGTAATGCAGAAAAGAGCTATAAGAATTATTCATAATACTGGCTATAGAGATCATACAAATCCACTATTTTTACAATCCAAATTATTAAAATTCACAGACTTGGTTCATTTTCAAACAGTACAAATTGTGTATAAAGCAATAAACAATTTACTTCCAGCAAATATTAAAAATATGTTTTTTAACAGATCAGGGGATTACAGTCTGAGGGGGAAATTTAATTTAAAGCATCAGTGGGCACGAACAACATTAAAAGGTTTCTGTATTTCTGTCTGTGGGGTGAGGATGTGGAACAGATTGGGAGTGGGGCTCAAGCAATGTCCAAGCATGAACCAGTTCAAACAGCGGTACAAAAATATGGTTTTTTCTGGGTATAGGGAGGAGGAAGGGTAATGAGGGTTAGGGTGTTTTTGTTGTTTGCTTCGGCTTGTAAATATATAGTATTTTGTATGTAAGTAGGTATGTGTAGGTGTATATTTATGTTTGTGTATATATACGTGTATATATGTGTATGTTGATGTGTATATGTATGTGTGTGTATATATATGTATATATATATATATTGATATCGGTTTAGGTGTGTAGGAATTTATGTGTATATGTGGCAAAGGGTATTACTGGTTGTGGGGAAGAAGGGGTAGGGATAAATAAGCTGATGCTTCACCCTACCCCTTTTCGGACATGTTGGGTACACAGTAGGAACTTTTTTGTTGTTGTCTTTACTGATCTATCTTGTAATTGTTGTTGTATCAAATGTTCGAAATAAACAGTTTTCATTCATTCATTCATTAATTTTGTTGGTTTGGAACCAAGATTTTGCTCGTTTACTAGTGTGCTTGAGGTCACTGTCTTGTTGAAACACCCATTTCAAGGGCATGTCCTCTTCAGCATAAGACAACATGACCTCTTCAAGTATTTTGACATATCCAAACTGATCCATGATACCTGGTATGTGATATATAGGCCCAACACCATAGTAGGAGAAACATGCCCATATCATGATGCTTGCACCACCATGCTTCACTGTCTTCACTGTGAACTGTGGCTTGAATTCAGAGTTTGGGGGTCATCTCACAAACTGTCTGTGGCCCTTGGACCCCAAAAGAACAGTTTTTCTCTCATCAGTCCACAAAATATTCCTCCATTTCTCTTTAGGCCAGTTGATGTGTTCTTTGGCAAATTGTAACCTCTTCTGCACGTCTTTTATTTAACAGAGGGACTTTGCGGGGGATTCTTGCAAATAAATTAGCTTCACACAGGCGTCTTCTAACTGTCACAGCACTTACAGGTAACTCCAGACTGTCTTTGATCATCCTGGAGCTGATCAATGGGTGAGTCTTTGCCATTCTGGTTATTCTTCTATCCATGTTGATGGTTGTTTTCCGTTTTCTTCCACACGTCTCTGTTTTTCTTGTCCATTTTAAAGCATTGGAGATCATTGTAGATGAACAGCCTATCATTTTTTGCACCTGCGTATAAGTTTTCCCCTCTCCAATCAACTTTTTAGTCAAACTACGCTGTTCTTCTGAACAATGTCTTGAACATCCCATTTTCCTCAGGCTTTCAAAGACAAAAGCATGTTCAACAGGTGCTGGCTTCATCCTTAAATAGGGGACACCTGATTCACACCTGTTTGTTCCACAAAATTGACAAACTCACTGACTGAATGCCACACTACTATTATTGTGAACACCCCCTTTTCTACTTTTTTTTTACTAATAGCCCAATTTCATAGCCTTAAGAATGTGCATATCATGAATGCTTGGTCTTGTTGGATTTGGGAGAATCTACTGAATCTACTGGTACCTTGTTTCCCATGTAACAATAAGAAATATACTCAAAACCTGGATTAATCTTTTTAGTCACATAGCACTACTATTATTCTGAACACTACTGTAAATGCAGTCCATAGCAACAAATAATAATTTCCTTTATTTGTCATTGTACAGACATACATCAAAATTTGTCCTCTGCATTTAACCCCTCCTAGTTACATTCAGACACATTCCAGCCACTAGGAGCAATGGGCAGCCCAGGGACCAACTCCATATGTGGAAACATTACCTTGGTCAGGGTCAGAGAAAGGAGCAGACCCTAAATAAGAATGTTTTTCACAGAGCTATGGTTACATTTTAACACTAATCTTAAAGGGTCCCTGCCACGCCATGACATTTTTACATATTCTTGAAGAATAAAAAATAGCTTTTTCCACATGTTGTCTTTGTTTTTTTTACCATAAAGTTACACTGAACAAGGATTTAGACGTTTCGTTACCCATCTGAGAATTGGAATTTACCGCCTCCGAGCTGACCTACTTTTTCGCTGCGACGATGTGATGTCATTTGAGTAGATGTGTTGCAGCGTGGCTCTGTTTACCAATACGGCAGACACGGACCGCGAAGGCACAGAAGTAAAATTTTCTTTTATTTGGAAATCTTTTTCCCCCATCCCATGTGGGTCTACAGCTTTTCAGATAAAGATTTGCAATCATTTGCTTTGAATAAAAAGTGAAGAATTAGCAATCACAAGAAACTGACTTAGAAATGATTAAATACGAGGTCTGTCCATAAAGTATAGGTCCTTTTTATTTTTTTCAAAAACTATATGGAT
Source organism: Thalassophryne amazonica (assembly GCF_902500255.1). NCBI lineage: Eukaryota > Metazoa > Chordata > Actinopteri > Batrachoidiformes > Batrachoididae > Thalassophryne > Thalassophryne amazonica. The sequence goes on from NC_047119.1 coordinate 44,585,211, forward strand.
TTCATTCATATGTTTTTACGTCAGACATGCTTGAACCCTCGTGCGCATGCGTGAGTTTTTCCACGCCTGTCGGTGACGTCATTCGCCTGTGAGCACTCCTTGTGGGAGGAGTCGTCCAGCCCCTCGTCGGAATTCCTTTGTCTGAGACGTTGCTGAGAGACTGGCGCTTTGTTTGATCAAAATTTTTTCTAAACCTGTGAGACACATCGAAGTGGACATGGTTCGAAAAATTAAGCTGGTTTTCAGTGAAAATTTTAACGGCTGATGAGAGATTTTGAGGTGACACTGTCGCTTTAAGGACTTCCCACGGTGCGAGACGTCGCGCAGCGCTCTCAGGCGGCGTCATCAGCCTGTTTCAAGCTGAAAACCTCCACATTTCAGGCTCTATTGATCCAGGACGTCGTGGGAGAACAGAGAAGTTTCAGAAGAAGTCGGTTTCAGCATTTTATCCGGATATTCCACTGTTAAAGGAGATTTTTTTAATGAAAGACGTGCAGACGGGTCCGCGCGTCGGCTCGCAGCCACCGCGACGCTCTGCCACAGGAAAAACACCTCTGTTGGAAGCCTTAAGGACAAGTTGGAACATGTCCAGCTGTTAAACAATTTCTCATATACTCACTCCACTGAAAGCCATCAAAAGCCGCCTGGATTTTACAAATGGTTATCAACACGGAGGTGTTTTTCCTGTGCCGCCGCACCGCATCGGCTGCGTCCCGACGCGCGGACCCGTCCGCACGTCTTTCATTAAAAAAATCTCCTTTAACAACAACTTCTCAGACAAAGGAATTCTGACGAGGGGCTGGACGACTCCTCCCACAAGGAGTGCTCACAGGCGAATGACATCACCGACAGGCATGGAAAAACTCACGCATGCGCACGAGGGTTCAAGCATGTCTGACGTAAAAACATATGAATGAAATCCATATAGTTTTTGAAAAAAATAAAAAGGACCTATACTTTACGGACAGCCCTCGTATATACAGAATGTACAGAAACTTTATTTTCAGTGATTTTAGAACAAACTCCTGAATTTAAGCACGCTGTGCTGCTCAAATAATTTTTTTTCATACACAAACACACCGTGCCAGGAATAAATGATCATTTATAAGAAAAGGTGGTGAGTGAACAAACCATTCAGCAGCTTATATCGTCCTCCTCAACGCTGCTGCTGTCAGCTGACAGCTTCACATCCTCTTTCTGGCGCATTCGGATGGAACATACACGGTTTGGAGACGCTCATTATTTACACCGTTAATCTCTTCATCAGAAACTTCCTCATCTTCTTCAAAAACAATCGATATGTCACTTAAATCTTCGTTATAATTGCGCACTATGTCTTCGCTGTCCGTGTCTGCCGTGTTGGTAAACAGAGCCGCGCTGCAACACATTTACTCGAATGACGTCACATCCGTCGCCGCGAAAAAGTAGGTCAACTCGGAGGCGGTAAATTCAAATTCTCAGATGGGTAACGAAACGTCTAAATCCTTGTTCAGTATAATTTTATGGTAAAAAAACAAAAAACAAAGACAACATATGGAGAAAGCTTTTTTTATTCTTCAAGAATATGTAAAAACATCATAGCGTGGCAGGGACCCTTTAAGTCCCCATTTATCACACAGCCCCCCTGGATAAATCCACTCTAATCTAGCCCAAAAATTACCCAAAATAAAAATGCCTAAAAATTGATTTTTGTAACTTTATTAAATTACTTCAGTATATACTATCTCAAATAACAATAGCTAACCATTTTATTATGTTCCTTTAGCCTTTATGAAATATGAATTGATAAATAAAATGTACTTTTATGATCACAACCAATAAATTTGCATATAATCTATATCTATCTATATCTATCTATATATATATATATATATATAATTATTTGTCTTTCCTTTGAGCAACTATTGGGAAAATACTGAGAAACATCTTCCAAGGTCCTTCTAAATTGTATATATTCATCCAGTTTATAATTGGTAAATGCTATCATTGTGCAGTTCTTTGTCATATTTTGTCCGCCCAATTCTTGTTATTGTTAGTTTGGCCAAAGTAGTGGGTCACCCCTTTCAGTCAGGTCTGCTGGAGGTTTCTTCCTCAAAAACGCCCACTCAAGGGAGTGTTTCCTTGGTGCCTATGATATAGCTTAAGGTTAGAACTTACCCTTGTGATTTGGTGCTATATAAATACATTGAATTGATAAACGTAAAATTTAGTCTTCATGTGTTCTTGTATAATTGGGTACATCAATGTTAGCATGAGCTGACAGAATTTTGGTATAGATCACGTCTTTCTGTTGATCACATGACCTTTCATTCCGCGTGACCTTTGAAAAGTCAGACAGACCCTCATCATAACTGTATATCTCAAAGGGTCTGGCAACAATATGGATTAAACATGTGATCATCAAGAATAAAACGCTTAAATTTTGGACAGAATTAGTTAAATATCAAGGTAACACAGGAAAACATATTAAAATGTTTATTTTAGTGATCTTATGTAGAATATAGTTTTAAAATGTATAATTTATTGTGGCTGTATTTGGGGAAGTAAATCCAAAGTGTTCAGTGACGTGTTTGTGTTCTTTTAGTTGGTGATAGATGGACTAAGAGTTCTCGGAGTAGCAGAACATGAGAGGCAGCTTTACCGCAGTACCAGATGGTCCAGTATGGAAATGCCAGCTGGAGGATGGAACCTGCAGACTGTGAAGTTGAATTTTTGTTCCTCTAAAATCTGACTGAACATTCAACTCAAAGATCAGCAACTCATGAACAAACCTCAGCAACGCAGGCCGTTTCCTGGTGGATCTACAAGCAACAAGATCAGCCTGGAGAATCCATCTGGTTTAAGATGACGGGAACACATCACAGTGCACTCAGCAACTGCTGAGGTCTGCTCTCACGTACGTCACGTAGGATTCTGCTGACCCAAATCTGACGTGTGAGCCACAAAAAACTTTTTGCTGCCCAAAAACAACAACTAAACTGTTGTTTCCTACTATAAAGTCTCTAAATATATCAATAATTTATTTTCTTACTACACTGTCAATCATTTCATTTTGTTGTTTAATTGTGACTCCTGATCTCAGGCCTGACCCAAACACAGCCAAGCTAGTGCTAAATCACCCAGGAGCCCAGTGTGTTTAAAAACAGCTTTAAAGTTTGTTGCAAAAAATACCCATAATCAAAGACATGACACATCCTGGCCTCAGTGGGCGTCTCAGTAAATTCAGAATATCTCAGTGGGCGTGTCTTAGGAAGTGCAGAATATCTCAGTGGGCGTGTCTTAGCAAGTGCAGAATATCTCAGTGGGCGTGTCTTAGGAAGTGCAGAATATCTCAGTGGGCGTGTCCCAGTAAGTGCAGAATGCCTTAGTGGGCGTGTCTCAGTAAGTGCAGAATATCTCAGTGGGTGTGTCCCAGTAAGTGCAGAATGCCTCAGTGGGTGTGTCTCAGGAAGTGAAAAACTCTTAGTGGGCATGTCTTAGGAAGTGCAGAATACCTCAGTGGGCGTGTCCCAGTAAGTGCAGAATGCCTCAGTGGGTGTGTCCCAGTAAGTGCAGAATGCCTCAGTGGGCGTGTCTCAGTAAGTGCAGAATATCTCAGTGGGCGTGTCCCAGTAAGTGCAGAATGCCTCAGTGGGTGTGTCTCAGGAAGTGAAAAAGCCTCAGTGGGCGTGTCTCAAAAATGCAGCATTCCTTCATGGGCGTGTCTCAGTAAGTACTGCATGCCTCCAGGGGTGTGTATCAGGAGGTGCAAAATGTTTCATGGGTGTGTTTCACGAAGTGCAGAATTCGTCCATGTGCGTGTCTCAGTTAGTACAGAATGCCTCAGAGAGTGCGTCTCAGAAAGTGCAGAATGCCTCAGTGGGCGTGTCTCACTAAGTGCAGAATGCCTCAGTGGGCATGTTTTAGGAAGTGCAGAATGCCTACGTGAGCATGTCCCAGTAAGTGCAGAATGCCTCAGTGGGTGTGTTTTAGGAAGTGCAGAATGCCTCAGTGGGCGTGTTTTAGGAAGTGCAGAATGCCTCAGTGGGTGTATCTCACTAAGTGCAGAATGCCTCAGTGGGTGTGTTTTAGGAAGTGCAGAATGCCTCAGTGGGTGTGTCCCAGGAAGTTCAGAATGCGTCAGTGGGCATGTCTAACTAAGTGCAGAATGCCTCAGTGGGCGTGTCTCACTAAGTGCAGAATGCCTCAGTGGGCATGTTTTAGGAAGTGCAGAATGCCTACGTGATCGTGTCCCAGTAAGTGCAGAATGCCTCAGTGGGTGTGTCTGACTAAGTGCAGAATGTCTCAGTGGGCATGTTTTAGGAAGTGCAGAATGCCTACGTGAGCGTGTCCCAGTAAGTGCAGAATGCCTCAGTGGGTGTGTTTTAGGAAGTGCAGAATGCCTCAGTGGGCGTGTCTCACTAAGTGCAGAATGCCTCAGTGGGCATGTTTTAGGAAGTGCAGAATGCCTCAGTGGGTGTGTCTCACTAAGTGCAGAATGCCTCAGTGGGTGTGTCTCACTAAGTGCAGAATGCCTCAGTGTATGTGTTTTAGGAAGTACAGAATGCCTCAGTGGGCATGTCTCACTAAGTGCAGAATGCCTCAGTGGGCATGTTTTAGGAAGTGCAGAATGCCTCAGTGGGTGTGTCTCACTAAGTGCAGAATGCCTCAGTGGGTGTGTCCCAGGAAGTGCAGAATGCCTCAGTGGGTGTGTCCCAGGAAGTTCAGAATGCCTCAGTGGGCGTGTCTCACTAAGTGCAGAATGCCTCAGTGGGCGTGTCTCACTAAGTGCAGAATGCCTCAGTGGGTGTGTCCCAGGAAGTGCGGAATGCCTCAGTGGGCGTGTCTCACTAAGTGCAGAATGCCTCAGTGGGCATGTCTCACTAAGTGCAGAATGCCTCAGTGGGTGTGTCTCAGGAAGTTCAGAATGCCTCAGTGGGCGTGTCTCACTAAGTACAGAATGCCTCAGTGGGTGCATCTCAGAAAGTGAAAAATGCCTCAGTGGGTGTGTCTCAGGAAGTGAAAATGCCTCAGTGGGCGTGTCTCACTAAGTGCAGAATGCCTCAGTGGGCATGTCTCAATAAGTGCAGAATGCCTCAGTGGGCGTGTCTCACTAAGTGCAGAATGCCTCAGTGGGTGTGTCCCAGTAAGTGCAGAATGCCTCAGTGGGCGTGTCTCAGTAAGTGCAGAATATCTCAGTGGGCGTGTCCCAGTAAGTGCAGAATGCCTCAGTGGGTGTGTCTCAGGAAGTGAAAAAGCCTCAGTGGGCGTGTCTCAAAAATGAAGCATTCCTTCATGGGCGTGTCTCAGTAAGTACTGCATGCCTCCAGGGGTGTGTATCAGGAGGTGCAAAATGTTTCATGGGTGTGTTTCACGAAGTGCAGAATTCGTCCATGTGCGTGTCTCAGTTAGTACAGAATGCCTCAGAGAGTGCGTCTCAGAAAGTGCAGAATGCCTCAGTGGGCGTGTCTCACTAAGTGCAGAATGCCTCAGTGGGCATGTTTTAGGAAGTGCAGAATGCCTACGTGAGTGTGTCCCAGTAAGTGCAGAATGCCTCAGTGGGTGTGTTTTAGGAAGTGCAGAATGCCTCAGTGGGCGTCTCACTAAGTGCAGAATGCCTCAGTGGGCATGTTTTAGGAAGTGCAGAATGCCTCAGTGGATGTGTCTCACTAAGTGCAGAATGCCTCAGTGGGCATGTTTTAGGAAGTGCAGAATGCCTCAGTGGGTGTGTCTCACTAAGTGCAGAATGCCTCAGTGGGCATGTTTTAGGAAGTGCAGAATGCCTCAGTGGGCGTGTCTCACTAAGTGCAGAATGCCTCAGTGAGTGTGTCCCAGGAAGTTCAGAATGCCTCAGTGGGTGTGTTTTAGGAAGTGCAGAATGCCTCAGTGGGCGTCTCACTAAGTGCAGAATGCCTCAGTGGATGTGTTTTAGGAAGTACAGAATGCCTCAGTGGGCATGTCTCACTAAGTGCAGAATGCCTCAGTGGGCATGTTTTAGGAAGTGCAGAATGCCTCAGTGGGTGTGTCTCACTAAGTGCAGAATGCCTCAGTGAGTGTGTCCCAGGAAGTGCAGAATGCCTCAGTGGGTGTGTCCCAGGAAGTTCAGAATGCCTCAGTGGGCATGTCTCACTAAGTGCAGAATGCCTCAGTGGGTGTGTCCCAGGAAGTGCGGAATGCCTCAGTGGGCGTGTCTCACTAAGTGCAGAATGCCTCAGTGGGCATGTCTCACTAAGTGCAGAATGCCTCAGTGGGTGTGTCTCAGGAAGTTCAGAATGCCTCAGTGGGCGTGTCTCACTAAGTACAGAATGCCTCAGTGGGTGCGTCTCAGAAAGTGAAAAATGCCTCAGTGGGTGTGTTTTAGGAAGTGCAGAATGCCTACATGCACGTGTCCGACTAAGTGCAGAATGCCTCAGTGGGTGTGTCTCAGGAAGTGAAAATGCCTCAGTGGGCGTGTCTCACTAAGTGCAGAATGCCTCAGTGGGCATGTCTCAATAAGTGCAGAATGCCTCAGTGGGCGTGTCTCACTAAGTGCAGAATGCCTCAGTGGGTGTGTCTCAGGAAGTTCAGAATGCCTCAGTGGGCGTGTCTCACTAAGTGCAGAATGCCTCAGTGGGTGTGTCTCACTAAGTGCAGAATGCCTCAGTGGGCATGTCTCACTAAGTGCAGAATGCCTCAGTGGGCGTGTCTCACTAAGTGCAGAATGCCTCAGTGGGTGTGTCTCAGGAAGTGAAAATGCCTCAGTGGGCGTGTCTCACTAAGTGCAGAATGCCTCAGTGGGTGTGTCTCAGGAAGTGAAAAAGCCTAAGTGAGCGTGTCTCAAAAATGCTGTATTCCTTCATGGGCGTGTCTCAGTAAGTACTGCATGCCTCCAGGGGTGTGTATCAGGAGGTGCAAAATGTTTCATGGGTGTGTTTCACGAAGTGCAGAATTCCTCCATGTGCGTGTCTCAGTTAGTACAGAATGCCTCAGAGAATGCGTCTCAGAAAGTGCAAAATGCCTCAGTGGGTGTGTCTCACTAAGTGCAGAATGCCTCAGTGGGCATGTTTTAGGAAGTGCAGAATGCCTCAGTGGGCGTGTCTCACTAAGTGCAGAATGCCTCATTGGGCGTGTCTCACTAAGTGCAGAATGCCACAGTGAGTGTGTCTCAATAAGTGCAGAATGCCTCAGTGAGTGTGTCTCAGGAAGTTCAGAATGCCTCAGAGAGTGCGTCTCAGAAAATGAAAAATGCCTCAGTGGGTGTGTCTCAGGAAGTGAAAAAGCCTCAGTGAGCATGTCTCAAAAATGCAGTATTCCTTCATGGGCGTGTCTCAGTAAGTACTGCATGCCTCCAGGGGTGTGTATCAGGTGGTGCAAAATGTTTCATGGCTGTGTTTCACGAAGTGCAGAATTCCTCAGTGGGCGTGTCTCACTAAGTGCAGAATGCCTCAGTGGGTGTGTTTTAGGAAGTGCAGAATGCCTCAGTGGGCGTGTCCCAGGAAGTTCAGAATGCCTCAGTGGGCATGTCTCACTAAGTGCAGAATGGCTCAGTGGGTGTGTCTCAGGAAGTGAAAATGCCTCAGTGGGCGTGTCTCACTAAGTGCAGAATGCCTCAGTGGGTGTGTCTCACTAAGTGCAGAATGCCTCAGTGAATGTGTCGCAGGAAGTTCAGAATGCCTCAGTAGGCGTGTCTCACTAAGTGCAGAATGCCTCAGTGGGTGTGTTTTAGGAAGTGCAGAATGCCTCAGTGGGTGTGTCCCAGGAAGTTCAGAATGCGTCAGTGGGCATGTCTAACTAAGTGCAGAATGCCTCAGTGGGCGTGTCTCACTAAGTGCAGAATGCCTCAGTGGGCATGTTTTAGGAAGTGCAGAATGCCTACGTGATCGTGTCCCAGTAAGTGCAGAATGCCTCAGTGGGTGTGTCTGACTAAGTGCAGAATGTCTCAGTGGGCATGTTTTAGGAAGTGCAGAATGCCTACGTGAGCGTGTCCCAGTAAGTGCAGAATGCCTCAGTGGGTGTGTTTTAGGAAGTGCAGAATGCCTCAGTGGGCGTGTCTCACTAAGTGCAGAATGCCTCAGTGGGCATGTTTTAGGAAGGGCAGAATGCCTCAGTGGGTGTGTCTCACTAAGTGCAGAATGCCTCAGTGGGTGTGTCTCACTAAGTGCAGAATGCCTCAGTGGATGTGTTTTAGGAAGTACAGAATGCCTCAGTGGGCATGTCTCACTAAGTGCAGAATGCCTCAGTGGGCATGTTTTAGGAAGTGCAGAATGCCTCAGTGGGTGTGTCTCACTAAGTGCAGAATGCCTCAGTGGGTGTGTCCCAGGAAGTGCAGAATGCCTACGTGAGCGTGTCCCAGTAAGTGCAGAATGCCTCAGTGGGTGTGTTTTAGGAAGTGCAGAATGCCTCAGTGGGCGTGTCTCACTAAGTGCAGAATGCCTCAGTGGGTGTGTCTCACTAAGTGCAGAATGCCTCAGTGGGTGTGTCTCACTAAGTGCAGAATGCCTCAGTGGGTGTGTCTCACTAAGTGCAGAATGCCTCAGTGGGCATGTTTTAGGAAGTGCAGAATGCCTCAGTGGGTGTGTCTCACTAAGTGCAGAATGCCTCAGTGGGTGTGTCCCAGGAAGTGCAGAATGCCTCAGTGGGTGTGTCCCAGGAAGTTCAGAATGCCTCAGTGGGCGTGTCTCACTAAGTGCAGAATGCCTCAGTGGCCGTGTCTCACTAAGTGCAGAATGCCTCAGTGGGTGTGTCCCAGGAAGTGCGGAATGCCTCAGTGGGCGTGTCTCACTAAGTGCAGAATGCCTCAGTGGGCATGTCTCACTAAGTGCAGAATGCCTCAGTGGGTGTGTCTCAGGAAGTTCAGAATGCCTCAGTGGGCGTGTCTCACTAAGTACAGAATGCCTCAGTGGGTGCATCTCAGAAAGTGAAAAATGCCTCAGTGGGTGTGTCTCAGGAAGTGAAAATGCCTCAGTGGGCGTGTCTCACTAAGTGCAGAATGCCTCAGTGGGCATGTCTCAATAAGTGCAGAATGCCTCAGTGGGCGTGTCTCACTAAGTGCAGAATGCCTCAGTGGGTGTGTCACAGTAAGTGCAGAATGCCTCAGTGGGCGTGTCTCAGTAAGTGCAGAATATCTCAGTGGGCGTGTCCCAGTAAGTGCAGAATGCCTCAGTGGGTGTGTCTCAGGAAGTGAAAAAGCCTCAGTGGGCGTGTCTCAAAAATGCAGCATTCCTTCATGGGCGTGTCTCAGTAAGTACTGCATGCCTCCAGGGGTGTGTATCAGGAGGTGCAAAATGTTTCATGGGTGTGTTTCACGAAGTGCAGAATTCGTCCATGTGCGTGTCTCAGTTAGTACAGAATGCCTCAGAGAGTGCGTCTCAGAAAGTGCAGAATGCCTCAGTGGGCGTGTCTCACTAAGTGCAGAATGCCTCAGTGGGCATGTTTTAGGAAGTGCAGAATGCCTACGTGAGCGTGTCCCAGTAAGTGCAGAATGCCTCAGTGGGTGTGTTTTAGGAAGTGCAGAATGCCTCAGTGGGCGTCTCACTAAGTGCAGAATGCCTCAGTGGGCATGTTTTAGGAAGTGCAGAATGCCTCAGTGGATGTGTCTCACTAAGTGCAGAATGCCTCAGTGGGCATGTTTTAGGAAGTGCAGAATGCCTCAGTGGGTGTGTCTCACTAAGTGCAGAATGCCTCAGTGGGCATGTTTTAGGAAGTGCAGAATGCCTCAGTGGGCATGTCTCACTAAGTGCAGAATGCCTCAGTGAGTGTGTCCCAGGAAGTTCAGAATGCCTCAGTGGGTGTGTTTTAGGAAGTGCAGAATGCCTCAGTGGGCGTCTCACTAAGTGCAGAATGCCTCAGTGGATGTGTTTTAGGAAGTACAGAATGCCTCAGTGGGCATGTCTCACTAAGTGCAGAATGCCTCAGTGGGCATGTTTTAGGAAGTGCAGAATGCCTCAGTGGGCGTCTCACTAAGTGCAGAATGCCTCAGTGGATGTGTTTTAGGAAGTACAGAATGCCTCAGTGGGCATGTCTCACTAAGTGCAGAATGCCTCAGTGGGCATGTTTTAGGAAGTGCAGAATGCCTCAGTGGGCGTCTCACTAAGTGCAGAATGCCTCAGTGGATGTGTTTTAGGAAGTACAGAATGCCTCAGTGGGCATGTCTCACTAAGTGCAGAATGCCTCAGTGGGTGTGTCTCACTAAGTGCAGAATGCCTCAGTGGGCATGTCTCACTAAGTGCAGAATGCCTCAGTGGGCGTGTCTCACTAAGTGCAGAATGCCTCAGTGGGTGTGTCTCAGGAAGTGAAAATGCCTCAGTGGGCGTGTCTCACTAAGTGCAGAATGCCTCAGTGGGTGTGTCTCAGGAAGTGAAAAAGCCTAAGTGAGCGTGTCTCAAAAATGCTGTATTCCTTCATGGGCGTGTCTCAGTAAGTACTGCATGCCTCCAGGGGTGTGTATCAGGAGGTGCAAAATGTTTCATGGGTGTGTTTCACGAAGTGCAGAATTCCTCCATGTGCGTGTCTCAGTTAGTACAGAATGCCTCAGAGAGTGCGTCTCAGAAAGTGCAAAATGCCTCAGTGGGTGTGTCTCACTAAGTGCAGAATGCCTCAGTGGGCATGTTTTAGGAAGTGCAGAATGCCTCAGTGGGCGTGTCTCACTAAGTGCAGAATGCCTCATTGGGCGTGTCTCACTAAGTGCAGAATGCCTCAGTGAGTGTGTCTCAATAAGTGCAGAATGCCTCAGTGAGTGTGTCTCAGGAAGTTCAGAATGCCTCAGAGAGTGCGTCTCAGAAAATGAAAAATGCCTCAGTGGGTGTGTCTCAGGAAGTGAAAAAGCCTCAGTGAGCATGTCTCAAAAATGCAGTATTCCTTCATGGGCGTGTCTCAGTAAGTACTGCATGCCTCCAGGGGTGTGTATCAGGTGGTGCAAAATGTTTCATGGGTGTGTTTCACGAAGTGCAGAATTCCTCAGTGGGCGTGTCTCACTAAGTGCAGAATGCCTCAGTGGGTGTGCTTTAGGAAGTGCAGAATGCCTCAGTGGGCGTGTCCCAGGAAGTTCAGAATGCCTCAGTGGGCATGTCTCACTAAGTGCAGAATGGCTCAGTGGGTGTGTCTCAGGAAGTGAAAATGCCTCAGTGGGTGTGTCTCACTAAGTGCAGAATGCCTCAGTGGGTGTGTCTCACTAAGTGCAGAATGCCTCAGTGAATGTGTCGCAGGAAGTTCAGAATGCCTCAGTGGGCGTGTCTCACTAAGTGCAGAATGCCTCAGTGGGTGTGTTTTAGGAAGTGCAGAATGCCTCAGTGGGTGTGTCCCAGGAAGTTCAGAATGCGTCAGTGGGCATGTGTAACTAAGTGCAGAATGCCTCAGTGGGCGTGTCTCACTAAGTGCAGAATGCCTCAGTGGGCATGTTTTAGGAAGTGCAGAATGCCTACGTGATCGTGTCCCAGTAAGTGCAGAATGCCTCAGTGGGTGTGTCTGACTAAGTGCAGAATGTCTCAGTGGGCATGTTTTAGGAAGTGCAGAATGCCTACGTGAGCGTGTCCCAGTAAGTGCAGAATGCCACAGTGGGTGTGTTTTAGGAAGTGCAGAATGCCTCAGTGGGCGTGTCTCACTAAGTGCAGAATGCCTCAGTGGGCATGTTTTAGGAAGTGCAGAATGCCTCAGTGGGTGTGTCTCACTAAGTGCAGAATGCCTCAGTGGGTGTGTCTCACTAAGTGCAGAATGCCTCAGTGGATGTGTTTAGGAAGTACAGAATGCCTCAGTGGGCATGTCTCACTAAGTGCAGAATGCCTCAGTGGGCATGTTTTAGGAAGTGCAGAATGCCTCAGTGGGTGTGTCTCACTAAGTGCAGAATGCCTCAGTGGGTGTGTCTCAGGAAGTGAAAATGCCTCAGTGGGCGTGTCTCACTAAGTGCAGAATGCCTCAGTGGGCGTGTCTCAATAAGTGCAGAATGCCTCAGTGGGCGTGTCTCACTAAGTGCAGAATGCCTCAGTGGGTGTGTCTCAGGAAGTTCAGAATGCCTCAGTGGGCGTGTCTCACTAAGTGCAGAATGCCTCAGTGGGTGTGTCTCACTAAGTGCAGAATGCCTCAGTGGGCATGTCTCACTAAGTGCAGAATGCCTCAGTGGGCGTGTCTCACTAAGTGCAGAATGCCTCAGTGGGCGTGTCTCACTAAGTGCAGAATGCCTCAGTGGGTGTGTCTCAGGAAGTGAAAATGCCTCAGTGGGCGTGTCTCACTAAGTGCAGAATGCCTCAGTGGGTGTGTCTCAGGAAGTGAAAAAGCCTAAGTGAGCGTGTCTCAAAAATGCTGTATTCCTTCATGGGCGTGTCTCAGTAAGTACTGCATGCCTCCAGGGGTGTGTATCAGGAGGTGCAAAATGTTTCATGGGTGTGTTTCACGAAGTGCAGAATTCCTCCATGTGCGTGTCTCAGTTAGTACAGAATGCCGCAGAGAGTGCGTCTCAGAAAGTGCAAAATGCCTCAGTGGGTGTGTCTCACTAAGTGCAGAATGCCTCAGTGGGCATGTTTTAGGAAGTGCAGAATGCCTCAGTGGGCGTGTCTCACTAAGTGCAGAATGCCTCATTGGGCGTGTCTCACTAAGTGCAGAATGCCTCAGTGAGTGTGTCTCAATAAGTGCAGAATGCCTCAGTGAGTGTGTCTCAGGAAGTTCAGAATGCCTCAGAGAGTGCGTCTCAGAAAATGAAAAATGCCTCAGTGGGTGTGTCTCAGGAAGTGAAAAAGCCTCAGTGAGCATGTCTCAAAAATGCAGTATTCCTTCATGGGCGTGTCTCAGTAAGTACTGCATGCCTCCAGGGGTGTGTATCAGGTGGTGCAAAATGTTTCATGGGTGTGTTTCACGAAGTGCAGAATTCCTCAGTGGGCGTGTCTCACTAAGTGCAGAATGCCTCAGTGGGTGTGTTTTAGGAAGTGCAGAATGCCTCAGTGGGCGTGTCCCAGGAAGTTCAGAATGCCTCAGTGGGCATGTCTCACTAAGTGCAGAATGGCTCAGTGGGTGTGTCTCAGGAAGTGAAAATGCCTCAGTGGGCGTGTCTCACTAAGTGCAGAATGCCTCAGTGGGTTGTCTCACTAAGTGCAGAATGCCTCAGTGAATGTGTCGCAGGAAGTTCAGAATGCCTCAGTGGGCGTGTCTCACTAAGTGCAGAATGCCTCAGTGAATGTGTCGCAGGAAGTTCAGAATGCCTCAGTGGGCGTGTCTCAATAAGTGCAGAATGCCTCAGTGAGTGTGTCTCAGGAAGTTCAGAATGCCTCAGAGAGTGCGTCTCAGGAAGTGCAGAATGCCTCAGTGGGCGTGTCTCACTAAGTGCAGAATGCCTCAGTGGGTGTGTCTCAGGAAGTGAAAATGCCTCAGTGGGCATGTCTCACTAAGTGCAGAATGCCTCAGTGGGCGTGTCTCACTAAGTGCAGAATGCCTCAGTGGGTGTGTCTCAGGACGTGCAAAATGCGTCAGTGGGTGTGTCTCTCCAAGTGCAGAATGCCTCAGTGGGTGCGTCTCACTAAGTGCAGAATGCCTCAGTGGGTGCGTCTTAGAAAGTGAAAAATGCCTCAGTGGGTGTGTCTCAGAAAGTGAAAATGCCTCAGTGGGTGCGTCTCACTAAGTGCAGAATGCCTCAGTGGGTGCGTCTCAGAAAGTGAAAAATGCCTCAGTGGGTGTGTCTCAGGAAGTGAAAATGCCTCAGTGGGCGTGTCTCACTAAGTGCAGAATGCCTCAGTGGGCGTGTCTCACTAAGTATAGAATGCCTCAGTGGGTGTGTCTCAGGAAGTTCAGAATGCCTCAGTGGGCGTGTCTCACTAAGTGCAGAATGCCTCAGTGGGTGCGTCTCAGAAAGTGAAAAATGCCTCAGTGGGTGTGTTTTAGGAAGTGCAGAATGCCTACATGCACGTGTCCGACTAAGTGCAGAATGCCTCAGTGGGTGTGTCTCAGGAAGTGAAAATGCCTCAGTGGGCGTGTCTCACTAAGTGCAGAATGCCTCAGTGGGCATGTCTCAATAAGTGCAGAATGCCTCAGTGGGCGTGTCTCACTAAGTGTAGAATGCCTCAGTGGGTGTGTCTCAGGAAGTTCAGAATGCCTCAGTGGGCGTGTCTCACTAAGTGCAGAATGCCTCAGTGGGTGTGTCTCACTAAGTGCAGAATGCCTCAGTGGGCATGTCTCACTAAGTGCAGAATGCCTTAGCGGCGTGTCTCACTAAGTGCAGAATGCCTCAGTGGGTGTGTCTCAGGAAGTGAAAATGCCTCAGTGGGCGTGTCTCACTAAGTGCAGAATGCCTCAGTGGGCATGTCTCACTAAGTGCAGAATGCCTCAGTGGGCGTGTCTCACTAAGTGCAGAATGCCTCAGTGGGTGTGACTCAGGAAGTTCAGAATGCCTCAGTGGGCGTGTCTCACTAAGTGCAGAATGCCTCAGTGGGCATGTCTCACTAAGTGCAGAATGCCTCAGTGGGCATGTCTCACTAAGTGCAGAATGCCTCAGTGGGCGTGTCTCACTAAGTGCAGAATGCCTCAGTGAGTGTGTCTCAGGAAGTTCAGAATGCCTCAGAGAGTGCGTCTCAGAAAGTGAAAAATGCCTCAGTGGGTGTGTCTCAGGATGTGAAAAAGCCTCAGTGAGCGTGTCTCAAAAATGCAGCATTCCTTCATGGGCGTGTCTCAGTAAGTACTGCATGCCTCCAGGGGTGTGTATCAGGAGGTGCAAAATGTTTCATGGGTGTGTTTCACGAAGTGCAGAATTCCTCCATGTGCGTGTCTCAGTTAGTACAGAATGCCTCAGAGAGTGCGTGTCAGAAAGTGCAAAATGCCTCAGTGGGTGTGTCTCAAGAAGTGCAAAATGTCTCAGTGGGCCTGTTTTAGGAAGTGCAGAATGCCTCAGTGGGTGTGTTTTAGGAAGTGCAGAATGCCTCAGTGGGCGTGTCTCACTAAGTGCAGAATGCCTCAGTGGGCGTGTTTTAGGAAGTGCAGAATGCCTCAGTGGGCATGTTTTAGGAAGTGCAGAATGCCTCAGTGGGCGTGTCTCACTAAGTGCAGAATGCCTCAGTGGGCGTGTCTCACTAAGTGCAGAATGCCTCAGTGAGTGTGTCCCAGGAAGTTCAGAATGCCTCAGTGGGCGTGTCTCAATAAGTGCAGAATGCCTCAGTGAGTGTGTCTCAGGAAGTTCAGAATGCCTCAGAGAGTGCAGAATGCCTCAGTGGGTGTGTTTTAGGAAGTGCAAAAGCCTCAGTGGGCGTGTCCCAGGAAGTTCAGAATGCCTCAGTGGGCGTGTCTCACTAAGTGCAGAATGCCTCAGTGGGTGTGTCTCAGGAAGTGAAAATGCCTCAGTGGGCGTGTCTCCCTAAGTGCAGAATGCCTCAGTGGGTGTGTCTCACTAAGTGCAGAATGCCTCAGTGAGTGTGTCTCAGGAAGTTCAGAATGCCTCAGTGGGCGTGTCTCCCTAAGTGCAGAATGCCTCAGTGGGTGTGTCTCACTAAGTGCAGAATGCCTCAGTGAGTGTGTCTCAGGAAGTTCAGAATGCCTCAGAGAGTGCGTCTCAGGAAGTGCAGAATGCCTCAGTGGGCGTGTCTCACTAAGTGCAGAATGTCTCAGTGGGTGTGTCTCAGGAAGTGAAAATGCCTCAGTGGGCGTGTCTCACTAAGTGCAGAGTGCCTCAGTGGGCATGTCTCAATAAGTGCAGAATGCCTCAGTGAGTGTGTCTCAGGAAGTGCAGAATGCCTCAGTGGGTGTGTCTCAGGAAGTGAAAATGCCTCAGTGGGCGTGTCTCACTAAGTGCAGAATGCCTCAGTGGGCATGTGTCACTAAGTGCAGAATGCCTCAGTGGGTGTGTCTCAGGAAGTGCAGAATGCGTCAGTGGGTGTGTCTCACTAAGTGCAGAATGCCTCAGTGGGTGCGTCTCACTAAGTGCAGAATGCCTCAGTGGGTGCGTCTCACTAAGTGCAGAATGCCTCAGTGGGTGCGTCTCAGAAAGTGAAAAATGCCTCAGTGGGTGTGTCTCAGAAAGTGAAAATGCCTCAGTGGGTGTGTCTCACTAAGTGCAGAATGCCTCAGTGGGCGTGTCTCACTAAGTGCAGAATGCCTCAGTGGGTGCGTCTCAGAAAGTGAAAAATGCCTCAGTGGGTGTGTCTCAGAAAGTGAAAATGCCTCAGTGGGTGTGCCTCACTAAGTGCAGAATGCCTCAGTGGGTGTGTTTTAGGAAGTGAAAAATGCCTCAGTGGGTGTGTCTCAGGAAGTGAAAATGCCTCAGTGGGCGTGTCTCACTAAGTGCAGAATGCCTCAGTGGGTGCGTCTCAGAAAGTGAAAAATGCCTCAGTGGGTGTGTTTTAGGAAGTGCAGAATGCCTACATGCATGTGTCTCACTAAGTGCAGAATGCCTCAGTGGGTCCATGTATCAGTTTCACACACATCATATTATAAAGGAAACTTGACGCACTGTATTGTGGGACTCTGAGGATGTTTAGTGATGAACACATTTTGCACATAATCTTTTTTTCATGTTCACAGTAACATAGCGGGCACGCTGTTTAACCCGTGGACTCTGACCGTACAAAAATGAATGAAGATTTTGCTTCCAGATTTGACGGTATCATGAGTGCAGTCAATAAAGTGCAAAGTGATTTGGCCACTTTGAAGACCCGAATGTCAGAGGCTGAAAGAAGAATAGGCGACAATGAGGACGGGGTATCACTTCTGAAGGTGCAAACAACTTCCACAAACACCAGTGTGGAAGAGCTGATGCGTAAAGTGGATAGCCTTGAAAATCGTGGACGACGCTCTAATCTACGGCTGGTCGGTCTGCCAGAATCCAAAGGGGGAAGTGATATGTGTGCTTTCCTGGAAAAGTGGATTCCAAGTGTACTTGGTGAACAAATCTTCCCTCAACCTTTGATTATTGAGAGGGCACACCATGTT
The DNA here is from genome assembly GCF_902500255.1 of Thalassophryne amazonica. Taxonomy (NCBI): domain Eukaryota; kingdom Metazoa; phylum Chordata; class Actinopteri; order Batrachoidiformes; family Batrachoididae; genus Thalassophryne; species Thalassophryne amazonica. Next base: position 44,602,065 of record NC_047119.1, read on the forward strand.
GGCAGAGTGGATGGTGGCAGAGCGGAGACTGCGGCTCGCCCCAGGGCAGTGGTGATGAAGTTTCTAAAGTACGCCCACAGGGTACGTGTGATGAGAGCAGCCAGGAGTACGGGGGACATACTCATTGATGGAAAGAAAGTGATGTTTTTTCCCGATGTATCTGCGGATTTATTAAAACGGAGGAAAGTTTTTGATTCTGTCAAGAAGGAGCTTGCTGCTCTCGATATTCAAGAATTACGCTACGGATTAATCTACCTGGCTTCATTAATTGTGACCATTGGCGGAAGACGTCACATCTTTGACAAGGCAACAGCAGCGGAACTGTTTGTGCGGAGGCTGAAATCAGAGAGGGTGGGAGCAACACCTGGAGCTGATTGAAATTCTGTCGTCATGCCATAGATCCGCGTAATCAGGTGTTTCTGTCCTCGTTTTCTACCACTATTATTTTTGGACAAAAGACTAGATGGTCAATAATGCCTCAGTTACGTCTGGTTGCTAATTATATTTGAAGAGAGAACAAAAGAGGTCTGTTCTGTTTCTAACACTGTTATTATTATTATTATTATTATGTTAGTTTTTTTTTTTTTACACGGAGCCCTGCCCGGTCTCACTAAGTATTCTGTTCCTCAAACATGTGGACCAGCTCAGCTTCATACTCAGACTTTATGTAGGGAAGGTCTTTTGGAAGTGTACAAGGGGGAAAGGGGTTGTGCATTTCATTTGGGGAAATGCAACTGTTTTGTTCTAGTTGTAGGCACTGTTTTTTGTCATAATTTAATGGTGGTATTTTTGTTTTGTTTTGATAATATCAAGCACACAATTTTTTCGCATTCTGTTATGGCTTCTGAATTACAATTTACATCTTGGAATGTGAGAGGGCTGAATAGGCTTGTCAAGCTCAAACAAGTAATAAATAGAATTAAAGATTTAAAAGCTAAGATAGTGTTTTTACAAGAAACACATTTGACACCAGAAAATATAGTGACAGTGAGACGGAGATGGCCGGGACAGGTTTTTTCAGCCTCTTTTAGTTCCCAGTCCCGGGGTGTCATTACTTTAATACACAATTCAATACAATTTCGTCTAATAAAGGTAGATGTGGACAGGAATGGAAGATATCTTATTGTGCAATTCACTGCGATTCAATCTAGTGAATTTATATGGTCCCAATGGTGATAACCCGTTTTTTTTTTTTTTTTCAGAAATTTGTTTTTATTCCTTGCTAAGCTACCTGGTTTTTATATTATTGGTGGTGATTTTAATTGTACAGTTCAACCTGAAATCGATAGATCAACAGGGAGGGATACCTCGCACACCCAGTCTCGCAAAGAGTTACTTAATTACATCAGTGAATTGAATTTAATAGATGTATGGAGAAAATATCACTCTAATCAATCTGTTTTCTCATGCTTCTCAGCCACTTGTCAAACTTTTTCTAGAATAGACTATTTTTTGGTTTCTGCTTCCCTTATATCTTCAATAACTAAAAGCTGGTATAATAGCATCATTATTTCACATCATTCTGCAGTCTCTTAACTTTAAATTGCCTTCAGCACGGCCACCCACTAGATGGCGCCTCCAGTCTTTCTGGCTGAGGGATCCAGAATTCTTGGATTATACTGGTGCTCAAATTGCAGATTTCTTTAACAATAATACAGATCAAACCTCAGCCTCTACTCGCTAGGAAGCGTTTAAAGCCTTTTTAAGGGGTCATATGATATGCTACACAAGCTTTAAACACAAATCTTGGAGATTGGAAATGGAGCAGCTAGAAAATAAAATAGATCAAATTCAATCAAAACACTTTAATAACCCCTCTGAACAGTCATATAAAGAACTACTCGAATTAAGAGCCAAATATAATCTTTTATCTGTTAATAGGGCCACTAAGAGTCTCCTTAGACTGAAGCAGTCATATTATGAGCAAGGAGAGAAAGCTAGCAAATTGCTAGCTTGGCGTATAAAACAAGCAGAAACAGAAAGAACAATAAATACAATAGAAACAAAAAGAATGTAGAAACTTGTGACTTTAAAGAAATTAATGACGAATTTAAAACATTTTATGAAAATTTGTATTGCTCCAATATTTCCCCATCAGCTTTACAGAACCAAATTGAATTTCTGGATTCACTAAACATTACTCCTCTTGAAGAAAACACCCTGGCAAACTTGGACTTAGAAATTACTACGGATGAACTAGCAGTGGCTGCCAGCAATATGAAGAGCTCAAAAGCTCCAGGGCCCAACTGTATTCCAATTGAAATATATAAAACCTTTTCGGCCTTACTGATGCGGCCGTTGCTTGATATGTTTATGGAGTCTTTCCATGATGGATCCCTGCCGCCCTCACTGAACATGGCTGTAATCATATTACTATTAAAGCAAGGCAAAACTCCCACTTTGTGCGGATCATATCGACCAGTATCCTTACTTAATAACGATCTTAAAATTCTTTGTAAGGCTTTGGCAAGACGCTTAGAGAAATTGCTACCACAGCTAGTGCACTCGGACCAGAACGGTTTTGTTTGGGGACGGCAGGGTTTCCATAACATAAGGCGGGTGCTTAACATTGTGTTTGAGAGTTCTGACCGCACAGATAATGCCATTCTTTCCTTGGACGCCGAGAAAGCCTTCGATAAGGTGGAATGGCATTTCCTGTTTGAAGTTCTTGAGAGATTTGGGATAAAAAAGTCTTTTCTTTCCTGGATCAAATTACTTTATTCTGATCCCCAAGCAATGGTACTTACAAATGGACACTTATCCACCCCTTTTAACCTACACAGAGGAACGAGACAGGGTTGCCCCCTGTCTCCATTATTATTTACTCTAGCAATCGAACCGCTTGCGGTAGCGATTCGCAATCACCCTGTGCTGAAAGGTATTACAATATGTTATATGGCTGGGGGGGCCTGGCTGCCGGTTTGTTTCTGTCTTTTGGTTTTCCTCCCAGGTGGCGTGCGTTTGGGACTGAGTGGCTGTGTTGCTGAGGCTGTCAGGACCTCACCCTGATCACCTGCGACTCGTCAGGACTCACAGCTGTGGTGCATCTGGATGGATTGGAACATGTTGGCATTTAAGACTGGAGTGCACAGTGTGTATTTGCCAGAGACTCGACCTTGTGACCAGACGGGTGAGATCGTCGTCTCGGGAGCCATCTCATCAACAGCGGATGCTGAGAACGTCCAGGTTTGATGCACAGTCTGTGAAAGAGGAGGGGGTGAGGTTTCACGCTCGTCAGCACACTTCCTGAGGTACGTTAGATTTTGTGACTAACATTTATACAGTCAGTAAATGTGGTGTCCCTCACACCTTATTGTATTGAGCTGTTTGTTAGTCATGTATCAGCTTTCACTGCAGTGGAGTTTTGTGAACTGATTGTTCCATGCCTGCAGGTTGGGAAGCTGATTAGTAATCAAGCCAGGAAGTGTTTGCTGTTTGTACACCTTTAAGTGTTCTGTGTGTAGAGTGTGGACTCACATAATGGTTCCTTCTTTCACAGACTCGGTTGTTGCGGCCACCTGGGGGGTGTCGGCGGGGTCCTTGGGTCCGAACAGCTTCTGGCTCCGGACCGTTAGCGCTGCTGGGAGCGCACCACGCCAGGCCGCACCTTTTGTTATTATATTATCACTGTTATGTATTAAATTCAGTTAGCCTTTGAACCGTGCTCTGCTTATTTCATACTGGGTCCTTCAAACGCTGGTCGGTTCTCCGAGCTGCGTCCGACACATAACACAATAGGTGATAGAGAACACTGCATTGCTCTGTATGCAGATGACGTAATTTTGTTGTGCTCCAATTTGACACAGACAATACCTGCATTATTGGATTTAATAAATCTTTATGGTAGCTTTTCAGGGTATAAAGTTAATAGTTCGAAATCAACAATATTATTTATGAATCAGCTAGAACACATTAACCCCACAATTTTTACACCCTTTGAAATATGTGTACACAGGTTTACGTACCTTGGTGTTAAGATTACCCCCACAATTGATGAAGTTATCCACCAAAACTATAATGATCTTACTGTAAGAGTTACAAATTTAATAAATAGATGGGATAAGTTACCCATCTCAATGATTGGCCAAATAAGTATACTAAAAATGTCAATTCTGCCTAAATATTTGTATTTATTTCAATCCATCCCTCTTGCACCCCCTGCATCACTTTTTAAGGTTCTGAAAAATCTTTTTTCAAATTTTATTTGGAACAACAAACGTCCCAGGACCAGACTCTCTCTCTTGTATTTGCCTTATGAACGGGGTGGCTTGAAATTGCCAAATCTTGAGTGGTATTATTGGGCTGCTCAGATAAGAGCAGGGATGTTCTATTTTGAGCAAAAGTCCCCACCTGCTTTGGATTCAATTGAGAAACATCTGATCAACGTGCCTCCAAATTTATATTTATACTCAACTAGCAAAGCAAAATTACTTAAAAACACAAAAAACCCATTTCTTCGTAATACATTATCAGTTTGGCACACCTCTCAGTTGCATCTGGAGGAAAATGCGGAACTTTCTCAATTCTCACCCATCTTTGGTAATGAAGAGTTTGTTCCAAGTAGGGCAGACTCTGGATTCAAAAGTTGGTCAGTTCAAGGGGTCAGCAAAATTGCAGACTTCTATGATGCCAATGGGACATTTATGTCATTTACGGAGCTCACATCTAAATACAACATTCCAAAAAAAACACTTTTTTAAATACTTGCAGCTCAGGAGTTTTATTCTTTCTAAACAAAAAAATAGTTTGTCATTACCCTCTTTGTCCACACTGGAAGAATGTACCTTAAAGTTTTTAGATTCCAAGGGTCAGGTCTCTTTATTGTACACTCTTTTTGTGAACAAATCCAAAGAAACATCTGTTCACATTTGTAGAGCATGGACAGCGGATTTACAGCAGGAGATTACGGATGCGGAATGGACAAAAGCTTGTCGGCTCACTCAGACCCAGTCTATCAATGCAAATTTTAAGCTATTACAGTACAAATGGATATGTAGATGGTACATAACACCCGTAAAGCTGAACCGCTTTAACGCTAACATACCGGACACATGTGTTGTATGGCTGGGGGGGCCTGGCTGCCTTTTTGTTTGTGTCTTTTGTCCTGTCTTTTGTTTTTCCTTCCAGGTGGCTTGCATTTGGGACTGAGTGGCTGTGTAGCTGAGTTTATCAGGACCTCACCCTGATCACCTGAGGCTGATCACCTGCGGCTCGTCAGGACTCACAGCTGTGGTGCATCTACATGGATTGGAACATGGTGGCATTTAAGACTGGAGTACACAGTGTGTATTTGCCAGAGACTCGACCTTGTGACCAGACGGGTGAGATCGTCGTCTCGGGAGCCATCTCATCATCAGTGGATGCAGAGAACGTCCAGGTTTGATGCATGGTCTGTGAAAGAGGAGGGGGTGAGGTCTCACGCTCGTCAGCACACTTCCTGAGGTACGTTAGATTTTGTGACTAACATTTATACAGTCAGTAAATGTGGTGTCCCTCACACCTTATTATATTGAGCTGTATGTTGGTCATGTAATCAGCTTCCTCTGCAGTGGAGTTTTGTGAACTGGGTGTTCCATGCCTGCAGGGTGGGAAGCTGATTAGTAATTAAGCCAGGAAGTGTTTGCTGTTTGTGCACCTTTGAGCGTTCTCTCTTGTGTGTTGAGTGTGGACTCACATAATGATTCCTTCTTTCACAGACTCGGTTTGTCGCGGCCACCTGGGGGGTGTCGGCGGGGTCCTTGGGTCCGGGTTGGTTCTGGCTCCGGACCGTTGGCGCTGCTGGGAGCGCACCGCAAAACCACCACGCCAGACCGCGCACTTTTATATTTTTTCACAGCACTGTTATGTTCATTAAACTCTGTTATCCTTTGTACCGTGCTCTGCTTATTTTATACTGGGTCCTTCAAACGCTGGTCGGTTCTCCGGGCTGCGTCCGACACATAACAACATGCTTGAAATGTAAAGTCCAAAAAGGTACCTTGTTTCACTGTATGTGGGAATGTCCCGTCATTCGGTCATTTTGGAGTAATGTTTTAAGCATAGTAACATTGTAGGTAAAAATGTTCCTTGTAACCCTAAAATGTGTCTATTGAGTATTTATCCCACTGATTTTGGGCTGTCTAAAGAAACCGTGTCTTTGTTAAATACTTGCTTTTTGGAGGCCAAGCGTTGTATTGCCACAACATGGAAATCAGATACGCCCTATACAGCTTCACAATGGTTGAAGGGGATGACTTTTTATTTAACTTTAGAAAAGATAAGCTATTTTTCCAAAAATAAGCTTGACAAGTTTTGGAAAATATTCTACAACTTCCTTTTGAATAACAGCACACCTATTGATGGATGGATCTGCGATACAGAATGAATTTTTGCTTGAAAAAATTTTTTTCTCCTTTATTATGTGTTTATTTATTAATTGCATTACTGAACCACCGCAGTATTTGTTTTCAACTTTTTTATTGTGTTTACACAGTGCCTTTGTTTGTTCCTTATTGTTGTTTATTTTAAAATGAAAAACTTAATAAAAAATATGTTTAAAAAAAGACTGATCGTATTGATTGTTTGTGTTTTAGCCAAATATTTCTGACAATACCGTGGTGTCTCTGGATGTGGGATTTTGGTTGGACAGGACCATTGTGGCTTCTCGTGGAGACTGGTGTCTCCTGCTGCTGTTGAGTCTCTGACATGGAGTTTTCAGAGGTGCTTGTCTGTAATATGCATGTATAAACTTTGATGTTCTTCACATAATTCCTGAGAAGTGCCGTAGTCAGCAGAGCGTCACGACGGGTGGCAAATCCATATCCTCCAGGTCACCATTAAAACAAACCGCTCTACAACATGAGAGCGAGCAGACGTGAGCCAACGCGGACCAACACAAGCACTTGTCCATCTCAGGTGCATTTGCATGCTGAAGATTTTTGTTTTCTTTGTTTGTTTGTTTTTTGCAATTTAAAAAAAAATTGTATAAAATAAAAAAAATATTGATTTAAATCACATTGATGTGTTTAGTTTTGAGTTGGCAGCGATGAAACGTCTGTTTTATCAATATTATCAGATTTAGAGTGGTCCCGCGGATACAAATACAATATTTGGGCTGAGCCAATGATAAAAGAACCCACTTGTTGTGTGGGCCGCTGAAGAGGAGGTACTGCTGGCCCACCACCACAAGATGGCGCCCTGCTTGAAGTGCGGGGTCAAGCACGAGAGGGCGTCGGAGCGACCAGGAGTGACAGCTGTCACCCATCATCCGTACCAGCTGTCACTCATCCACTACTCATCACCACCACCATAAAGGCCGGACTGCAACTCCACCTCCCCGCCGAGAAATCAGCTACCATTCAGGTAACCTTCTCTGCTGTAATTATTGTTGTCCAAAACATTGTTCTGTGTGCAGCCGTGTTCCTGCGGGCTCTGTCTCCATCCAGGAAAGAGACCAACAGGAGCTGCACGGGTGAAATTGTTGCTGGAGGTGGAGGTTCTCCCTCCTAATTGTGTACAGACTGTGGGATTACTGAGTGTGCGACCTCACACTCATCAGGATTGTCTCTGTTCTCTGCCAGCAGTACCGGGTCTGACTGCTGAAGACAGCGGCCACCTGGGGCGCAGGGCTTGGCGGCTCCGGTGTGGGATCTGGCTCTTCTCTCGCCAGGCGTCTTCTATCGTCGAGCCTGCCCACACGTCACCTGGTGTATGATTGACAGTCACCATATTGTTATTGTCTGTACGTCGTTGTGCGATTCACAACATTAAATTGTTACTTTTGGCTTATCCATTGTCCGTTCATTAACGCCCCCTGTTGTGGGTCCGTGTCACGACACTTTCACAACACCACTCTTGTGATTTTTTTTTTTACAACTGTAAATGCTATTAAGCCACAAGCAAAGAAGTGTGTTTATTCATAATTTATAATCTCATATCACCCATTTGAAGTTATTCTACAAAGTTAATAACAAAAATGGGTAATGGATAACTGACAAATATGTTTAGAATCTTATGGGGGGAGGGGTACAGGGTCCACAGATATTGGTATATTTTGTTTCCTGGGGTACAAACATCACAAGTGTAAATAGTCATCTACAGAATCCCTGGCATAAAGTGTAAGAAAGTCTCTGACTCCCCCCTGAACAGGACGCCAGTCCGACACAGGTTACTCCCCCAGCCGAGCTCAGTACCCATTTCCCAGCTAGGTGGACTGAGACAATGCAGACAAGGTTTCTTGTCAATGAACACAAATGGGTAGCATAAGCAGGTTTTGAACCTTTATAGGTTTTTTTTTTTTTTTTTTGCTATAATGCCCATGTATTGCATATCAAAATGTTCAGACTAATCTCAGCTTTCAGAGTAGGTGACACACAATTGTCTTCGTGATTGTATAGAGAAAAGATTTGGCTCTAAACATGAAAAAAATGAAATGCGTTTTTTTTTTTTTATTATTCTTCAAATGTTTGTTGGAAAAAAAAACGTAATTCATGTGGACGAACTGATTTGGTGCTATAAATGGATTTACCAAACAATTTGGCTTACAAAAGTAGTGTAATGTACGAATAAAACTGTAAATCATTGAAAAATAAATGTCCAATATGAATACACATAATTTAATTTTTTTGTGACCACATTGTTGCCTATTGCTCTGCATTTACCAAACGTTAAAGGTATAATGCCCATGTGTTGTGTATCAAAATGTTCAGAATAAGCTCAGCTTTCAGAATATGTAACACATATTTGTATAGAACACTGTATATAAATATAAGTTCTCTAAACCTGAAGAAATGAAAAGTGTTTATAGAAAAATCTTCAGCTGTTTATTGAAAACATTTATTCTGATTTGGTGCTACAAATAATAGGTTTACCAAAACATTTGGGTCACAGATGTAGTGTAACGTTAGATCAGCGTATAATAATGTCCAATATGAAAATATGTACTTTCACATATTGAGCGAAAATGTTGTCATCTACTATATATTACCAAATTTGAGTAATTTTGAGAAAATGACACTAAATAAAGACTCCATACTGCATATCAACTTTTATTTCCTCATTTATCATTCATTCCATTTTCACTTATTTCACCTTTTATAGACCCGCCAATGTTCACTATTCATCACTGAAGTTCACTATTATACCAGAAATAACTAATGCACAGAGATTTTTCAATTTAGTCAAACACTAAGACAGATGTTCTGATGAATCAGCTATTGCTCTGTGTTGTGCACAGATGTGCTAAACATTCATATAACCTATTTGAAACTTTCTTTAAATGTTAAAAAAATAAAATACTGTTTTGACATGATTTCACTCACCAACTCAGCTAGGCTGTCCTAAATCCATGGACGTGTGTGGTGAAACCTCAAGTTTCACAGTGATTCCTCAGCTGCACTCGCATCCATTTTGGGGAGGAAAAAACAAGGATTTCACTGCATGTGATTCTCCATATCGAATTAATTTTACAAACTACTGAAAAAAAATTTTAAGCATTTTTCAGCAGTTGAAAAGGCTCTTCTTCCTATTTTTGTTGCGATTAGAAGCATTTCTTCCAGTGTTCTGTCAGTAAAAAATGAGTAACCTCCTGCAGCAGCATCTCAGATAGCCTAACAACTGGCCTGAATTAGGCCGGACACTGGCCTCTCTCCGCCTAGCCTGTGGTTGGTTGGTGGCAGAGACACTGACGTCAGCTTAATTTGGTCTGGCACAAATGCTGCTCTCCCATTAGTTGTTGCACTCCTAAATGGCAGCCAGTATCCAGCCTAATTCAGGCTAGTTGTCAGGCTACATCTCAGACAGACTGAGTAACATCAGTCCGCTGAAAGGAGGAGGAGACCGACACATGTGACATTCTTTAGTCTCTAGCATTGGCTGAGAGGCACACATCAAATACTGGGGAGGTCCACTTTAAAGCTGACAGTTTGTAGTTTCAGGAAATGGTTGAATGAAGTCTCTCTGACATTCCATTGCTGATCTGTTAATCTATATTATAATACCCAAGTGGCCTGTGTGCGTCCGTATGTGTGTATGGCTTCGATGACGGAGAAAATGGGGAGAGCTAACATTTGCTGTATGGTATACTTATGTATTTTGGGTTAAGGATGAACGCTGCAAAAACGGAAATCTGATAAGACTAACTTTTTTTTTTTGAGAAATTAGCAATATTAGCAAACAATAATGAACAATAATGGACGTTGTTATCAAAGCCCCATTGGAGTTTGGAGCTTTGGGGTTTTCAGTGTTGTTATTGTGTTTCATGTTAGTTTAACAGTGTTGTTAGTGTTATTGACTTATTGTGTTTTGTAGTTCAGTTGGGTTTGTCAGGTTAGTTAAGTGTCATGTTGCCATTACCTTGACAATGACAAGTGTAGTGCGTTTGCAGTGACGTACGATTAGGTTAATAGCTGGTGAGGCATTGACTTCATCACAATCAGATTTAAATACATATGAAGTTCACAGAGTAGCTTATTCACCGTTTGATTGGCAGCAGTTAACTGGTTAAGTTTATAATCTCATATCAGCATTCTTTACACATGAAAACTGTAGCACACAAAAAGCACATTTAATAAAAAAAATTGTTATTGTGGTCTTACCTTTACTTATAAATGAAGTCCATGTGCCACTCCTTCTGAACAAAAGCATCAATGACTTGATTGAAGAAGTTTACCTTATCTTCCTTCAGTTTTAAAAGTCTCTCTCTCTCAGTAGAGATCACTGCCAGGGAAGAAAGTCATTCTTCATCAGTCCTGTTCCGGCTGTATATTTGGAGCCTTTTCTGGCTTTGAATGTGAGTGGCTGACCGCTCATCTGTGATGACACTTCTTTGTAAATTCTTCAGGTCACAATATCCCATCTGAGTCCAGACATTGTCACAAATGGAGAAAAGAACACAGGAAAAGCAAAAAAAAAAAAAAGGCAGTTCCTTGCTGAACAGCCACACAGCCAGACTTTTCATGTGTCTCACTGCGTTTGAAAAGAGCGGGTCTTCTGTTGCCTCAAGCAAAACTTTTAGCTCCGGTGTTGGTCTTCCTTTAATTATTACCTCCTGTTTCATTTGAAAGTCCAATTTAGAAAATTGTTTCAGTGTGGCTATGTAATCCTCCTTTCTGAAACTAAAGGCCAGGCGAGAGGAAAAAATAAATGAACGCCTGCTCCTGTAGCGTGCTGTCACTGATTCTACAGCTGAGGAGGTGCTGCAAGAAGAATCCCTGGGATCACTAGTGCCCCCTAACATGAGGCAGGAGAACTGCGTGCCTCACCTGGTGCCTTTGTGCAGCCGTTTTATGATCGCTCAGCACACGAAACATGTTACACACACATACAGCTGTTGACATAATATATGACAAAGAGGTTATATTTACACACAAACAAAACAGTTTTGCAGCAGTTAGGCAAGCATGGACATCACCACACTAACGTCCACAAAATGTCTTGAAAATAATTTCAGAGGTGTTTTACGTATCAAAAACAGCGTTTTCAGTTTTAGAAGTGTTTATTTCTTGCTAGCTTTTACATAATATATGAGAAACATATATATAAACACACAAAACAAAGCGGGTTTGGAGAGACCAGCCACTGACATCACGGCGCAGCTCTACTCTGATTGGCCATCACCCCTCCACTCAAAAAAACAAACAACAAAAAAAAAAGGTTTGTGTCCCAAAAATGTTCCCTGTGAATTTGAAGACTGGCAGTAATAGGACTGGACTTATGCTGAGCACAGACAGACAGACGGACAGATGCAAAGCCTTCGCAATACCTGATGGCCATATTTGATGACCTCGGATAATAAAATAAAAATAAGTGTGTATATGATAACAAGAAACAAAACAATTTATAAATACATTAAGACAGTAAATGAGCATTTAAAAACTGTAATTAACAGGAAATAAAAGGGTTGAGTTCTTCTAAAAATTGTTGAGGTCTCAGGTTCTAAAAACATTCTGGACTCATGCCATTTCAACTCATTATAGAAACTTTGCAAAAATTATTGCCACCCTTGAAAAATGTCAGCTACCTATTTTAAAAACACTACACAATCTAGAGCCTATGGATCCCCACGGGCAACGCGCTAGTAGTGCCTGTGCATCCACCGACCTCAGAGTGTTACCTTGTCAGACCGTGATGAGCTAAAAACTCATGGCGTTCACAAAAATTCACAGTGCATTTCAGGAGTGCACAGCAAAACAGACTCTATGCAGCTCTTTCATATTCAGTCCAAAACATTCAAGTTCCAAGAGAATAGCTGATGCTCTGAAATCTTCAGTTTTGCACTCAAAAACTCATGAAACAAAACAAAATGTATTTCTATTAGCCTGGCATCCAATCTGCTTTGTGTAAGCCTCAGATCTCAGAAGCTAAACAGTGTGGGGCCCAGTGTTGCCAGATGTACGATAATTATCGTATTTGTACAATAGTTTTGCCCTCTGTATGATGTACGATCAATAATGGGAAAAAATCCAAAATGTACGATAATTTCAGTTGGTTGCCCAAACATGTATCTCTCTCTGACACCCAAGAATCATTCTGCAGGCGTTGCACTCAGACAGCATCAAAGACACACCACACACAGGGCTGCTGCTAGCTTTGGCCGGCCCGGGGACAAAGTCATTTGAAAGCCCACCCCCTCTCCATACAAAGTAACAAGTTCCCAATTCTCGGCCCTGCCCCTCCCTCCCTGGGCCCGAGACAACTGACCTGTAATGTAGGCTGTTTTGGCTGCACATGCGCACATGCGTAGCTTAGCCCACCCCTGTCACCATTGGAAATAAAAAAAACCCGCTAAAATAGCTACGTTGTATGCGTTTTGTTTGTGTACGATAATTTCTCCCAAAATACGATAATTTTGAGGTTTTGGTACGATAGTTGCATATTTACTATCTGGCAACACTGGTGGGGCCTGTTTAGTACTTGGATGGGAGACCTCTTTGTTACACCAGTGGCTGTGTGTGTGTAAAAGTGGTGTTGCATCAGGAAGGACATCCAGCATAAAACTTACACAAAATACCAATGCAGAGCTGGCTCCGCTGTGGTGACCCCAAATAGACTGGATTTACATTAGCTTCCACCACTAATGGGTCTGTCACACCTTCACCATTTAGCCAGCGTATGTTGACATGAAAAATTTAGCGAATACACTGGCTACATCGAATAAATCATGCAGGGGTCACACATGATGATTTAGCAAGTGTATGACGACAGCCCCATTTCCACCGAGCGGTACGGGTCAGAACAGTTAAGTCTGTCTTGGCTTGTATTTCCACTGCCAGCAGTACCCTTTTGTTTGGTAGGCGGAGCATGTAGATGTTGACATACACGTCATGGAGAGGGTGTAAGCTGTCGCGCGGCATCGCCCCTCTACACAGAGGCCAAACAGAGTAATTTAACATTTTTATTTTATTGTTGTCTTGATGGACCAGGAGATTTCATTGCGTGCAGAATGCTAAAGAGTCGACCGGTTCCTGTGATAAATGCTGACGTGAATGAAAGAGGTGCTGTGACTCTTTCAGCTTTTAAAATAAGCTAATTTTCTTGTTGTAGCACAAAGCGCCAGTATCTTCTGGTTCAGGCTGAGGCTGGAAAACGCACCAGGGGCAGACAAACACAGAGGGACTCTAATAATTATGTTAATGATCACATTGGCTGTGGACTAATCAAAGACATGAATCTTACAGTTATATGAGGGTCACATGCTGACACATCTTGGACTGTGAAGGGTTATGAAACCATGAAGTCTTTTTATTACAAAGGCCCACTGAGCTGCTCCAGAGAGTACAGTCAAACAGAAACCCACACTATCCTGGGAAATGACCACTTATACATGTTTAGAACAGAGGACGTGTGGATTCAGATCCAACAGTGGGAACATTTTAATGGCCTCAGCAGAGGTAGAAAAAAATATGCTGCTCTACAAATACTGTAATAATAACAATAATAATAATTAGACCCAGCTTTCATTAAACTCCTCCCTGACCACTGTCTCTCCATATTTCATTAAAATCAGTCAACTTTCACTTCACTCTCCCTCCACCACCCCGTCACATTAGTTCCACCTCTGTAGTTGGTTGGAGGAGATAAAATTTTTGTTCTTTTTCTTTATTGTGGCACTTTAACGCTTCACCAACAAACTCACTAAGTCCCTCTTCCTGCAGTACTTCCTTTGTCCAGTAGGAGGCAGAAAACTTGCACGGACCGTCACCTCTGACGTCATCTTTTAAATGTTTTGATGGTAATAAACCTGGTGACCTGGTAACCATTTTAAAAGCTATATATTCATAAATATGTGGATTGTGTAAATTCACAGATTAATAAGAACAACATGAATAATAATAATAATAATAATAATAATACAGAAAAACCTCTTTTGAAAATATTTATTTAAAAAACCTGAAGTTGGTGTAAGAGCGACCACTTCACTGGGTTGCGTTGGGGTTTTCTTTTTTCCATTTATGTATTCATTTATTTATTTGTTGGGGCGGGGGGGGAGGTTGGACAAATACATTTTTGTTTTAACAGTCACTAAGTAAAAAAGATTAAAATCTATTTTACATATAAACTTACATATATTTGCAGTTATTTTACTACAACTAAAAATAATTAAATACAAAATGCAAATACATTTGCATCAATAAAACAAAGTGCAGAAAATTATGTGCAGTCCAAATAAATAAATAAAATATGAGTCATGTAACACAGTACTTCAGAGACCATCGTCCCTTTAAAGGTTTCATTTAACAACTTAAGAAAACTTATTACTTTACTGACAAGATGACAAAAGTCTAAAGTTGGACTTGGAACAGCAAAATTAAAACCTTTTACAATCTGAGTTGATTATGAAAAAGTTTTAATGATTTATGTCATCAGATGATTTATTGTTAAAATACTTGTAATTTGTGAACTTTCACCTTGAACTATCACTACTCTTATGGAAGCCCGTTTGTGCCACTTGAAAAAAAAAGGTTTTTTGATTAATTGCGAGATAGTATCTCGCAATTCTGACTTATCTCACAATTCTGAGATAGTTATCTCACAATTCTGACTTATTATCTCACAATTCTGAGATACTATCTCACAATTCTGAGTTACTATGTTGCAATTCTGAGATACTTTACGTTACGAAATGCATTGCCCCCTACCCCACATGGTCATTCCATGGATTCAATCATTGAAAGCTATTTTCGGTGTGGTTTCACAAACAGTGAGATTCGGACGCTATTACATGAGGAGCATGACATTGAAATAAGCCTCCGAACTTTACAAAGAACTTTGGCAAGGAACCATCTCTGGCGCAGGCGAAATAAAACGGATGTTGTCGAGATGGCACGTTATGAATGGCAAATGTGCACCCAGTCTGCTTCTCAACTGTACGAGGTCTGTGAGAAAAGTATCTGACCTTATTATTTTTTTAAAAGTTTATCCGGACATTCCACTGTTAAAGGAGATTTTTTAAATGAAAGACGTGCGGACGGATTGGTGCGTTGGCTCGCAGCCGGCGCGGCATGCCCGCCACAGGAAAATCACCTCCGTTGGAAGCCTTAAGGACAAGTTGGAACATGCTCTACTGTTAAACAATTTCTCAGATACTCACTCAACTGAAAGCCACCAACAGCCGCCTGGATTTTACAAATGGTTATCAACACGGAGGTGTTTTTCCTGTGGCGGGCGCGCCGCGCCGGCTGCGAGCCGACGCACCAATCCGTCCGCACGTCTTTCATTTAAAAAATCTCCTTTAACAGTGGAATGTCCGGATAAACTGCTGATTCCGACCTCTTCTGAAAGTTCTCTGTTCTCTCACGACATCCTGGGTCA
Organism: Thalassophryne amazonica; assembly: GCF_902500255.1. Lineage (NCBI taxonomy): Eukaryota > Metazoa > Chordata > Actinopteri > Batrachoidiformes > Batrachoididae > Thalassophryne > Thalassophryne amazonica. The sequence goes on from NC_047119.1 coordinate 44,617,854, forward strand.
ACAGAGGCTTAAATTTGGAGGTTTTCAGCTTGAAACAGGATGACGACGTCACCTCGGAGCGCTGCGCGACGTCCCGCTCCGTGGGAAGTCCTTACAGCGATAGAAACAATCCAAAATCTCTCATCAGCCATTAAAATTTACACCGAAAACCAGCTGAATTTCTCGAATAGTGTCCACTCAGATGTGCCTCACAGTTTTTGAAAAAATTTTGATCAAGCACAGCGCCAGTCTCTCAGCAACTTCTCAGACAAAGGAATTCCGACGAGGGGGCTGGACCACTCCTTCCACAAGGTGTGCTCACAGGTGAATGACGTCACCGACAGGCGTGAAAAAACTCACGCATGCGCACGAGGGTTCAAGGTTGGCTGATGTAATCACACGTGATTCAAATCCATATAGTTTTAAAAAAAAAAACTGTCGGTTTCTTTTCTAATAGACAGGATAGGATGCCCATAGGCAGGAGCGTGGGAAGCGAAACGGAGACGGAGCGTACTGCCACCGTGTTGATCAGATGGTATCTCAGAATTGCGAGATATTTACCTCACAATTGTGAGATAATATGTCAGAATTGCGAGTTAGTATCTCGGAATTGCGAGATAGTATCTCAGAATTGTGAGATAATAAGTGAGATACTATCTTAGAATTGCAACATACTATCTCGCATTTATTCAAAAACCTTTTTTTTTTCAAGTGGCACAAACGGGCTTCCATATTTATACTCTTAAAGTCTGAACTGACCAAATATTTTCTGAAATTTCTCAAATAAAATGGTGTGTGGAGTCTATCTTCCTGCCTTATCAGCTCTCTGCCACAAGGTGTCACACTTTCTTAAGACAAGAACAAATATATATGACGTACCAGCAGCAATTATTAAGAGGCCTTTCAATGGCACTTTTCCACCTGAGCAAGTGCTCAAAAAAACTTTAACACTGACTTCAGAAGCTGCATGCCAAATGTTCAC